>NC_091129.1:119070339-119371768 GCF_040183065.1 Periplaneta americana
GGGATGGGAAGAGTAAAATTGAGCGTTCAGTTTAGAGTGGAATACCTCACAGCTGTTAGTAGTCCGTTCAGAACTACTACTAAAGTCGGCCCGAAAGTGAGCGGAATCAGCACGGATGTTATTGTTCGGCGAACTTATCGAAAGTGGGAATCAAAGTAGTTCACTGTTCGACCGCAGGGGGACGCAAAACGGCAGCAGCGTGAAATAAATCTACTTTTCTATCAAACATTTCATGTAAGAAGTAGGAACATTCATACCATTACAAAAAGATAGTACAAATAATGACAAAAAAGGCTAAACGATTTTTGATAAGAGATCAGCAATTGAATTAAATATTCCAAAGCAAAATAAATAAATAAATTTTATGCAATAAACGAATTTTTTCTTATAAATAGCAGCACAATTCAGATATCGCATTGCTTTTTACGAGATAAATTAGCCTGTCATCAACAGATTGTGCAAATATCTCTTTTTTTTTTTTTTCAAATTGTCGGTTGGTCTATTATTGCGTAACTCCGTCCAATGATATAAAATTCTAATCATATATTTCGGCATGTATGCAACGAGATGCCACCCACTGTTCTAGGGTCAACGGCGAACATCTGACAATCTTCTAGCCCAGGCCTGCAGAACTGTAGCTCTTGAGAGCGACTGCTTTCCTCCCCTTTCTTACCCCACCCACCTTTTCTACCTGTGCGGTCACGGCGTTCTAGTTACTTTCGGCTGCATCAACATTCATTCTCGGGGCGGAATGTCTATCATCCCCAATAGAAGTGGAGTGAGGCTGACGTCTTATTTCCCCTCCTTGCGAGTTCTGCAGGCCTGTTCTAGCCGATAATTCGAATCGCCAGTTCAGTTCGGAAATTGACGAAAAATCATCTTTTTTCTGAGACAACACAGACAATGCAGGATACAATAGAAACTCGTTTCACTTCAATACGAACTAATATACCTTATTTTTATTTTGCATTTTTCTGTAACATGTTTCGGTCTTTCGTTGTCTATTGGTCATTTCTTAGGAAATGCTCTACTCTTTGTTGCATTTTTGCCCTTTCCTGTTTATGAACGGACAAATATTTTTACAGTGTACTAATATTTTATATTTGAGAACCTACTGCAGATTGCTTACGCAATTCAACTTCGTCTGATAAGAATTTTCCTTTGCATCTGCCTTGAATCTTGATCACTTGTGTTACGTGCTTCCCCCATTCAATGCAACAGAACAAATACTACAGCCACAGTGCCCGCAGTTAGCATATTGTATCACACAAGTGAAGACGTAAAAATTCCGAAAGAAAAACAAAGCAGAGAAAATGTTTTTGCGAGAATTAGAGACTGAGTTTGATGAGAATGTATTTTCCATAGATGGAATTTTACTATTATTTTGTTTGTACTTTCCTATTAAAATCATGGTTTTCTTTTAAATCTTAATGTGGTATTAACAGAAATTTAAGACCATTTTATAGATCTTTTTCTGTAATTTTCAGGTCATGAACTTCCGAGCCCTACTTATAACCTATTTTTCACAAAGAAAACCTCTGTCGTTCTTCATGTCTTGGCTGGCAGCGGTCATCTTCATACTCAGCTGCTTCCTGAATAAATTTGAAGGTGCAAAAGACTTCTGTTTCCTGCACAAATGCGGGAAGGATTTAACGTGTTTTGATGGAAATCGCGCTATGGACTCAACTTGTTTTGCATGAAATCGTCATACTTTCGCCTCGGTATTTATTTCATGGAAGTGAGTTTCGAAAGAAAACATGCAGTAGATCTCTGACGATTGCAAAGAATACTACGAATACAGCAAGAAGTCTAAAAGTGGAATATTAAAAGAAAACAAGTAAATAAGTATATTATAATGTATATGTCGCTACTTCGTTGTTTCTCCAAAATTCGGCCACCCTTGTAATGATGGGTAAAACATATTTAAAATATAGGAAATACGCTGGCACCGATAACATACACATGATCAAGGTTTATCGTTGTATCGGATTTCGTTGTACAGATACTCGATTGTTTTACACCAGCAACGGAAAAAGTCCACTCTTGAACTTCGATTGGACGGAGTTACGCAATAATACACCAACCGACAGTTTGAAAAAAATTAGGTATTTGCACAAATCTGTTGATGGTAGGCTAATTTAACTCGGAAAAATCAAGAATGCGATATCTGAATTTTGCTGCCCTATCTAAGCAAAAATTCGTTTATTGCATAAAATTCATTTATTTATTTCGCTTTGAAATATTAATTCAACTACTGGTCTCTAACTAAAAATCGGTTAGCCTTTTTTTGGTATTATTTGTGCTATTTTTTGAATAGTACTGTATGAATGTTATAATTAGAGCCTGGTTGTTTAGGCATTTATTTTGGTTAAAATAGGCAGGCATATAGGCACTAAAAGTAGTAAAAATAGGCAGTGAAATAGGCATTTATTAATCATGAAACATACAAAAAAATAGACAAATACTTAATAAACTATCCCATACGGTCCTCAATTTCTTTGGTTACATGTCACAACAAGATGATTTTTTAAGTTGTCAACTGTCATAGTGAACCGCCTATCAGCGAGAACGTTTCTCATAACGGAAAAAGATTTTTCTACTTCAGCTAAAGTGATTGGAGCTAAATTAAAACAACTTACTTCAGAAGGACTGTCTCTATTTTCTTTCAGAGATCGGGAAAAACTGACTGTGTATTGTCTCAAAAAGAGGGGTGTGAGAAGGGATTAGAGACTTCAAAGTACGCGTGACTTGTGCGTGCAAGCGACAACAGTAACGGGACCTGGAGACTTGCTTTTAATACTTCCCTCATGCCCTTTTGTTTCGCTGATAAAGCCCGAAGATACCTGAGCACTGAGGGTTATACTGTTCAAACATCTTTGTTAAGTGACATAAAATATGGAATCGGTAGGGAAGAAAAGTTTACGACTTCTTGGAAACCTGTGTATATTGCTGGAGAATAAGATTCTCAACAAATATTTGTGTGAGGTGAATATATATTTTTAATTTGTATAACCGTTCTTTTTGTTTTCTTATATAATTTATGTGCGGTTTATTTTAAATGCATTAAAATACAGAAAATGTACAATAACGGCGTAAGAAGGCTAAAAAAGGCATTTAATCTTAAAATAGGCAACGGGAGGTAAAATAGGTTAAAAAAATGAAAATAAAAATTGGGCCTATTGTCCTCAAATGTGTGGAAACTTGTTTATCTCCAATAGGTCTTTCATACATACAATATACTGTCACAGGAAATCAGGAGCAGTCGGAGTCTAAAAATCTTTTAAGCACACTCTACTTAGAAATGTTTTTAATGAACAGAACTAGACTCTTGCGGAAGTTTCTAAATAGTCTTAAATGATCAAGTTATTTTTTTTTTCTCCTCTCTCTCTCTCTCTCTTCTTCTTCTTTTTTTTATTATCTTGATATATTACTTAATCTTTTTGTATTTGCATGCCATTTAGTACGACTTTGCTAATCAACATTTTATGTCTTGTAGCCCACATGTATTCTCCTATTAGTATATTAACTATATAGTATATCTGAAGTGAATTAATCGTCGAATTTATCTGGAGCATTTTAGGTCTTATAAGTTTTGTGTGTGTGTGTGTGTGTGTGTGTGTGAGTGTGTATATTCCCCTCATGTTATGTAACTGATTTTGATTATGTGTAATTTTCTACTTTATTTTATATATTATGTAACCGATCTTGACTATTTGTAATTTTATGTTATGTAACTGATCTTGTCTATTGTAATTTTCTGCTATATTTTATGCTCGACCATGCCGAAATGCAGTAATTATACACCTGGTAGCAGTCCTTTAATGCATGTCATTAAAGTACACCTACTCATTAAAGTACAGGTGTTTTCAGCCAATGACAACTCAGCTTACAGGTGTTCAGCCAATGACAAGTCAGCTTTGTACCGTTATAAAACCGCAAGTATCGATTATTCTCGGATATGCAATCGAAAGAGAATTAGCGAAAAGTCACGGAGGCTGAAAATCCAATACTGTCGCAGAAGGTTATATTCTGTTACTATAATAATTAGCGTTAATTGTAAATAATATTCAAATAAATTCAATTTGTCATCTCGTTTTTCAATGTCGAATTCAATAATCAAGGTTATATCAAGTGTAACGGGATTACATCAAGGTCAATGACATTATTGTTCCTCGGAAAAAATCAATACTTTCGCGTCTGCGCACATCTCACAATTCACGACCTAGAATAAGGTCACTTCCGATCTTGTCAGATACAAATAAAATGTATACATCTGAATACTGGTAATTTCAAGTTATGAATATGGTCGAGCATAAAAAGTCGTATGAAACTCGCCTATAATGGTAATTAAGAAGCTCGTATGAAAATTATGAAACGAGAGCAAGCGAGTTTCATAAACATCCATACTCGCTTCTTAATTACTATCATTATAGGCTCGTTGCATAATGTACTATCATGTAATTTCTAAGGTATTTTCTTTTGTGTTGTTTTGTAATCTAATTTTGTATTTCATGTATATTATTGAAACCTGGTTGAGTGGAAGAGAAGGCCTCATGGTCTTAACTCTGCCAGGCAAAATAAACCTACTACTACTACTACTACTACTACTACTACTACTACTACTACTACTACTACTACTACTACTACTACTACTACTACTACTACTACTACTACTACTACTACTACTACTACTGAGTTTAAAAAAGGCATTTTGCCTAATACCCGGGCTGTATTCATAATACTTCTTGGATAGAATGTTTTATACAAAAAAAAAAAAAAACAGATTTATTTGAAAGGCCAGTATCTCGAAACAGGTTTTTGGCACTTGGATCAGTATTTCTAATCACCGTCCAATTAATACCCGGAAAGCTTGAAATTGTGAACGTGCAGCAGATGTCTGTTACTGATCAGTTTCATGTGGTTAACAAAGATTTGACTTGGAATTGCAAAGACTGCGTCCTTGAACTTGGATTATAAACTAAGCCCGGATCATAATGGAGTTAGGGAAGGCGTAATTGAGTATCACATCAACGTTGTCTGTCGGACAGGACGGAAATTCGATTAACTAAGACAAGTTGGTGACACACAGTAATTGTGTCTCCTGGTTAGTAACTACTCTTCCATCAGATACAACCTGCCGTGTGCACCAGGGATTTACAAGAGACAGACATTTATGTACAGATACTTTGTCATAATTAAAATTTATGCTTTCATTTATATTTTGCACGTTATAATTTATTCACAACCTATGTTATTTTTTAATTATTTGATTGCACATTTTATTTTTCCTCATTCCACCTATTTATTTAGTAATCGCTTAATTCAGTTATTATTACTGAGCACATTCATTAACTTAACAGCATAATTATTAATATTACATTCATATCTGTGTACACATTGATCCGTGATTACAATCAGTTATAAATTGTTATTTATTTACAACGTAATTATAAACTTCCGCTAATAAAGGGCAGAGTGTGATAAATCCCACCAAAATAGATGAAAACGGAAAGGAATTTATTCTTCATCTCGCAATTTTTCATAAAATTGAAATGAGGTCAATTCATACTTCAGCAAGTAACACTGACTTTTTTTTTTCATTTATTTAGTATGCCCCAACGGGTATAACTCATGAGTAGGGGCTATATAAGAACACATACATATGGTATTCAATGTAATTTAAAAAATCGTTGAACTACAGTCTGTGAAAAACTTGCAATATCTCAAGAATTAAAGAAAGAAAGCAAATAAGAATAAACAGTAAGGTAACAAAGTTTTGAGCAGAAAGAAGAAAAAGTTAGAAACCATGAAATAAATAAACAAATAAATAAATATATATATAAATATATAAATAGGTAAATAAATAAACAAGTAAATAAGTAAATAAATAAAGAAGTAAATAATAAATAAATAAGTAAATAAATAAGTAAATAAATAAACATATAAATAAGTAAATAAATGTGTGTGTCAAATTGAATAAACAAAGGGATATACTGAAGCAGGGAATATATAGAAATCAAGATAGATGGCCAGTGTCACATGAAAAACTATTGTTAAAACACTACAAGGGATTCAGAAACTTTGTTCAATCAATAGATTTCACATCACTGTAAATATTGTAAATAGTGAAAAAACTACTCTACTTAAAATTAGTATTAGTATTAGTATTAGTATTAGTATTCAGTCGTAGTAGTAGTTAGATATTATGTTAAAATAATTATAAGTAATTCACCACCTCTATTAAGTCAATAGACTTCACGGCAGTGTATTATATTCTAAATAGTGAAAATACTACTCCAGTTAAAATAGTATTAGTATTAATAATTTTAAATAATTCATAAACTCTATTCAGTCAGCTGACTTTACATCCTTGTAAATATTGTAAATAGTTTACTATTAGTTTTTGTTTTAAGTTCCGACAGAACGTAAAACAGTGAATGTAAAAATAGTGTAGCAACAAATGTGTGTAATATTGCATTACTGCAATGGAGCATACAGAATGAGAAGGGGACACATTTTTTAGAGAAAAAAGTAAGTAAATAAGTAAATAAATAAATAAATAAATAAGCAAATAAATAAGTAAATAAATAAATAAGTAAATACGTAAATAAATAAATAAGTAAATAAATAAATAAATAAATAAGTAAATAAATAAGTAAATAAGAATATACAGTAAGTATATAAATAAATAAGTAAATAAATAAGTAAATAAATAAATAAGTAAATAAATAAATAAGTGAATAAATAAGTAAATAAATAAATAAGTAAATAAATAAATAAGTAAATAAATAAATAAGTAAGTAAATAAAGAAATAAGTAAATAAATAAACAAGTAAATAAATAAGTAAATAAATAAGTAAATAAGTAAATAAATAAATAAGTAAATAAATAAGTAAATAAATAAATAAATAAGTAGATAAATAAATAAGTAAATAAATAAATAAGTGAATAAATAAATAAGTAAATAAATAAATAAGTAAATAAATAAATAAGTAAATAAATAAATAAACAAGTAAATAAATAAGTAAATAAATAAATAAGTAAATAAATAAGTAATAAATAAATAAATAAGTAAATAAGTAAATAAATAAGTAAGTAAATAAAGAAGTAAATAAATAAATCAACTGAAAATTAAAATATATAATTTTCCCAAAAACGTATTTTTAAACAATTTCTTAAAACACCAGGAATTTGGTAAAACTCTGTTTTCTAAACGAAGTTGGTTGAAAGTTATTAAAAAATGCTTAATCCCTTTCGATCCATAAGTTACTGAGCTATGCTGAGAAAAATAAAAACTTGTCTTTACACGAAAATGTGTTTTTTCGTAGTTACAGCAAACGGCCGCCAAGACTGAAAACTGATTTTACTGAATTCAGAGTAACCAACCTAGATAAGTATGTTGAAATATTACAAATAACTGCTCTATATTTGTAATGAAAACCACTGCCTTCTATGTATGCAGGTCTTTCACCGCAAACACAGCATTCTTCAGTCTTTCCTATTTTCTGCTTTTCTCTTTGTTTCCTCATATGATCCATATATCTTAATGTCGTCTATCATCTGATATCTTCTTCTGTCCCGAACTCTTCTCCTGTTCACCATTCCTTCCAGTGAAACCTTTAGAAGACAGTTTCTTCTCAACCAGTGATCCAGTCAATTGATTTTCCTCTTTCTGATCAGTTTCATCACAATTCTTTCTTCACCCACTCTTTCCAACACAGCTTCGTTTCTTATTCTGTCTGTCCATTTCACACGCTCCATCTTTCTCCATATCCACATTCAAATGCTTGGCCCTTTGAGATGAAAATCAGCCAGTATTTCCACTTCATCATCATCTTCATTTTTACTTTTTTTTTAATTTCTAGCTTTAACTGTACTAATTCGAATATATTTTGGAAAACAGATGTTAAATGGGACTCAAACTGATCCGTAAAATATTACCCCAAAATATATTTTAAAATTAGAAAGCGTAAAATTAACTTTGAAATCAAAGACAAAAATCATGTCTAGAGGGAGTTCAAATGAATTTTTTCCACTACGATTAATAAAGTAAAATTGTCAAATAAACAAAATTATACTGTAAGATCAGAATTAAAAGTTGGAAACATAAGTTTCAGAAATCAATGACTACCCAAAAAACTAGCAAATCGCTTGTAAGAAGATGAAACATTCTCAGTTTACGAAAAGCAGCAATGTCATACAGTGGAAGCCTAGAGGAGGAAACAAGGGGACAAGGAAGGCTTCTCAAAAGATGGATGGACCAGTGAAAATAGTAAAATACAGCTACAGTGTATCACGGAGAGTCAGAAGAAGAAAATGAAGAAGATACGATTTTAAGGAGAAAAGAGTTAAACTGTTACTTTAGAAAATTTGAAAGGCATGTTGGTCCGACAAGTTAACAAATTTAAAGAAATAAATATCAAAGGTCCTTCAATAACTGTCTATTCAAAATACAAAATATTATATTCGGTTACATGAACGTATCTTTGACTAGCGCTTTCGCTATTAGAATAGCATCTTCAGGTCAGACTTGCGTGATATTAAGCTTTTCATGTAAAGGCATGTATTGATTTTTGCAGATTTTACAATGTGCTGCCACGTCGTGATGACTGATGCAAAACAATATTTTAATTTGTTATTCTTTTAACTGTCTGTGTCTCAATTTTAAACTGCATATGTTTTGCAGACTTCAATTTTTAGACAAATTTTGATTTATAAGCTGCATACATGTTTCTGCAGGCTTTAACTCCAAATACTTTTATGTATTAATTTTGAGACCTCATGAAGGTCATATACATATTCGACTGTTATAAGTCAAATTTTACTTGTTTTTCTTATCATTGTAATTTTTTCATATTCTCACGTCATGTACCTTAATATTTCGATGTTACTTGTCCATCTACGTCTTTACATGAAAAGCTTAATATCACGTAAGTCTGACCTGAAGATTCTATTATAATAGCGAAAGCGCTAGTCAAAGATACGTTCATGTAACCTAATGTAATATTTTGTATTTTGAATAGACAGTTATTGAAGGACCTTTGATATTTATTTCTTTAAAACTGTTACTTTAGGGTTAGCTTCAGAGACATTGCCAAGATATGTGAGGTTAAGTATAAGGACTGTTCTCAAGATTCTTGAAATTTACAAAGGAATGGGGCCATTCACCCCCCCCCAATAAAAGAGTTGGAAAATGCGGTACTGTAAAACTATCGGAAGACATGGTTCTCTTTAATATGACACCCAAAAGGAAATCCTCACCTAACCAATTTTACCTACAAAAAGAATTGGCCCGTTGTCGAACAGTAAAACTGTGATATCTCGAAAGAATGTATTTATTTACACTGCAAGTGGGCAAGCACCCGGTGGCAGTGGTATACACAATAAAAACAATACACAATAAAATTACAATACACAATAAAATTATACAATACAAAATACAATTATATACACAATACAATAAGAACACACAATACAATTTAACACAATATGGGCCCTACAATTTAACACAATAATAATAAAAAAATAAAATAACCTAATTTTACAATACCACCTACATATGTATAGGCCCAACATAAGTTTCAATAGTCTTTCACTTTACTCTCATCTCACTCACTGTAGTGGCACTATGACGCAATTCACTGACACTTTAGCACACATTTCACTGACGCTATAGAACACATTTCACTGACACTATAGAACACATTTCATTGACGCTATAAATTAGCACTGATCGGAACTATTCACTGCACTGTAAAACCATAACTTCACTGACTCACCTCGCTTCACTGATACAACAGTTCAAATAAGACAAATAATTACACCCTTATGCATACTTATAAACAAAACTAAATTTAAGCTAAACATTTGTAGTCTAAGGCCCTCTTACACGCTATTTTTAAATAATTTACAAGTCAAACCAAGGGAGTAACTCGTCAGGCTAAATAAATACATGTCACCTTAAAAGATTAAATGTTAAATGTCACCTTAATTTTAATTTGCACTTTATACACAACTTTTTAAGTTATTCTCGAATCCCCTTAAGGAAGGACAGTCCTCAAAGACCGCTGCAGGTAGGTCATTCCAATCATTTATAATTCTATTTAAAAATGAGAATTTACCTACATCCGTTTTCTGTTTCCTATATTTGATTTTAAAATCATGATCGTTCCTACCATAGTACGTTGACTTTTCTAACCGAGCCGTTATGTCTACCCATGCTTTCTGACCTAGATGTGCTCTATGCAATGATGTTATTCTAGTTTTCCTACGTCTGTTTTCCAAAGTAACTTAAAAAAATGAAAAAGGCGGTTCAATTTTGCAAGAAAAATAATCTGAATTGTCAGAAAAAGTTTGAGAACATGTCTCTTTTTTCCGTCGAGTCCAATTTTTGCTCATCAGCATTGTCGGTATGTTAGGAAATCATCTAGTGAAATAGTCTCACCAAACGAAAGTTCATAAACTTTTGTCAATAGATAATAAATGTTTTAATTGAGGTTTAATATTAATTTTGATTAGTACTTCAGGAAACAAATTGTGAACTATTATAATGCGAAGGAACTTAAATTGTCGCGAAACACAATAAAAAGTATGAAGGAAAATTACTTCAAATGTCAGCTTCGTGATAAATTTTACTTCAGTGGAGATGCTACGTATGAGGGAATAGCCGAATTACAGCGCTGTGACGCACTTCCACACCGTTCCTTCATAAAATGCTATTATACACACGCTTCTTTTATCTACTTCTTTATACAATTTAATAAGTACATTTTTTTCCTTAAGACGGACTTTTCATTTAAAATTACTCTCTTCTTGCGAAATTATTTCAAAGCCTATGTAAATTTCTCTCGACTTTCACAAAACAATGTTTAATATCTTTGAGATATGACTTGGGAAGAAAAAACAAAAGACTGCGTGAACACTTTTCCTTTTCTTTCAGCTGTCTTCCCTGGACTTTCTTGAATCTCGACTTTTTACGACTTCTTCACAACATTTCAAGCAACTTTAACTCAGTTGTTGTGCCAGCTTCCATCTCTAGACGGGGACTTAATTCTAATTAACATGTTCACAATGCAGAGATATGCTTTATTTAAAAAGGAAACTTGGAGAGAACTTCAGCTTTCTAACCACAGTAAATACAATTTACTGATAAAACAAACTTTAAATAAGACACGCATATTTCCAATACTCCAACATCATTCCACACTAATTCTCGACAGGTGATATATTATAATGGTGACAAATGACATTTTGTGTGTTTTTTTTTTATTTTCTCCGTCACTGATATACCGCAAGTATTTGAGGATAACTGAAATACTGCTACTTGTATGTACAGTTACCCTTAAAAAGAATGAGACGATTCTTGGTTATCGGAAGTTAAAGTTCTACAGCGCGGTTCACTCGATATCGACGTATAACGATAAGTACCATGACAAATAGAACAAGAATTGTTGTAAGGACCACAACAAGGACAAGGATCAGAATAAAGATCACGAAGAAGACAGCCATTTAAGGCCACGATTTCACAACATAGCTCGGGTAACAAAATATCATTGCTTATCTGTACCGAATGGCAAATGCCTGCTATCGGATCTACATTCTAGACTGCTGCTGTCACTGTCTTGTTTCGGTAGCTCATATAGTAGCGTGTCGGTTCCACCGTATAACCGAAATGTTTCGTGTTCTATCCCAGGTAAAACTCTTTTTTTATTGAGGTGTAATTAATTTGTTCAGAGTTCCTCGACTGAATAATTTGTCGAAAAATATGGAATAATTTATGCCCAATTTTTTGGTCTACAAGTGAGCTGAACCTCGTCAAAAATACATAAATCTTACTTGCAAGTTAAAAGTATTCTTCCTGAAACAAAAATCATAAAAATAAAAAGAGACCCGTTAACTTAAAATCTTGTCCACATACCATCATACATTTCTCCAATCGAAATCCACTCGATTGGTAGCGAAGGCAAGATGGTCGACAGCTTGTGCTTCCCCCAATATTTCCATTTGCGCAGCCCTCCGGCTCCTAATACATCGGTTCCTTAACCTGCTGATCACAGTCTGTGAAGAACCAGGAAAGTTAGATGCTGCTCTTATTTCGTTAGCAGTCCGAAAGGAGTCCAGTCGAACTGTCTCGATAAGAGAGCATCCTCTTCCAATGAAGAAATCCGCGGACGCCCAGGAATAGGGCGATTTTCGACCTCCCCTGAATTTTGTAACAATGAACACCCTCGCGGCTGTACTTCCAGGAACACCGACTAAACGGCCAGCAGATCTAGCCCCATATCCAGCCCCAACTAGAGCTATAATTCGCTGTCTCATGTCACGTCGGGTACGCCATTACGATGAGAAATGAGGGATGACGATAATACTTTAGTGGAGACAATGACTATTTAGCGTGATATAGAATTATTGAAATAAGGGGCATCTTGCACAGTAAGAGTTAATAAATCAACCCTAAATTAAATATTTAAATAACAGGATATAACAGGAAGTCCAATTATTGTTGCGAAACTAATAAAATTAAATCTAATTACGTTAAGTAAACAAATCCCAAGTTATCACACCACATTGCTACAGCTAAATTCTATGTTATTAACATAAGCATTGAATGGGTCCGTGCTTATGCGTTGGACGACAAAACCAAACACTGAAAGTTCGAATGTTGCCGCGGAATGTAACTTCTTGCTTTTTATAACGTAAATCAGACTTCTAACTACAATCATTCATATTTCTTACATTATTTATTAATATTTATAGCCAACATTGAATTTGTAAAGAAAAGACTTCAGAAATCTCATATGGAATTTGTGATCTGTAGTGACATAAACATAGATTATCTCTCGGAACTTTTCCGTAAAAGTAAATTAAATTCACTCCTTGAAACTGGAAACCTTAGTCGTAGAGTCATTTTCCCACCAGCATACAACCTGAAGTAGCACAGCCATTGATAAAAGTTTTGTACACAGAATTAGACTGAATTCCTATTCGACAGAACCTATAATCAATGGTTTGTATGAACATGATAAACAAATCCTAAGTGTTTCCAATGTCACTGAACAATTTCAAAATATTAATTTAAAAACTAAAAAAGGGTCGTAAATGCTTTATCTAGTGACTATTTACATTTATGTCTACAAAATGAATCTTGGAAAAACGTATATGATACTGGCACTACTGATATGAAGAGTAAATGTATTGTATTTTTCACTTTAATTTCAGAATCACTTTAGTGGATGTTCTCCACTCAATGTTGTGAAAACATTCAAAAGTAAAAACATGTAGATAACGCAGGGACATAAAAATCTCATGTATTAAAAAGAAGAGTGTATATGTAATGAGTTGCAATGTAATGATCCTCATGTTCTTAAATACTACAAGAAGTACGGTGTAATTTATCAAAAATTAAGAAAGAGGGAAATAGAATACATTCGAATAGAAAAGTACAACATTCAGATAATGCAATTAAAGCTATTCGGAATATTATTGAAGTTAAACTTGTAGATATTCTGAGAAAGAAAATATTTTTTCGTTAAAACCAGTGATTATAAACTAGAGGACCCCAAATCTATTGCAAATTCTTTTAATGTCTTATAGTATATAGTACAGAAATATTATTGACAACTTAAACATTCAAGATTTTGCAAAAGATAATATAATTGGTTATTTAAGAGATGCATTTAATAATTAGTATTAATATATGTAATTAGTCAATAACTGCAACAGTGCTTTTTCATTCAATCATAACATGAACAAATTGAATGAATATTAAATTAAACACTATTGCAAACACGTAGATAAAATAGTTAAAATCACCTGAAGGGGTGAGAATGAAATAATCCAAAGCCACACTTTTAACAGAAATTGTTTTGTGCGAGTGCATTTCTTACACATATGGGAAAGCTACTAATAAAATATTGTAATAACTACTCAACAAATGACATAGCCTAAGGACTCTAAACCTTTGTAAAAGTTTGTCTGTGTGGCTTAGGAATATTTTTTTAATTTCATTTTAATTGTTAATTTTTAATATATATGCATTTACATTGTATGTGTGTATGTATAAATGCATTCATTAAATTAACGTTTACAATATTATAACTTGTAATTTTGTATTGGCTGTGATCATTAACACTTAATCTCAGGACTTTGTAAAACTCTATTTCAACGTTATTTAGCTATTTCAAAGTTATTTAAATAAAAAAAAAATCGTTGTGTAGACTAGGAATCGAACTCGCACCCTTCTACACGAGACGCAGAAGTCTTAGCGTCTGGGCTATTGAAACGACACGAAAGCTTTCCTTTCTGTGCGGAGTGTCGATCTAGTCATGAAGGTCCATTGTCGATTTAACTAAACGATTTATGTATATATTTATCTTTTATTTACGTAATATTATCATATTTTTTGCAGTTTTTGAAGTGAATTTCGGAACGATGCTAGTAAGAAACCAAATAGCCTGAAATTAAGTAACTCAGTATTCGTTATCTTGTGTATCAGTGCTCTGGTCTCCGATCATGCGCAGTGTCTTACATCTGAGACTTAGGAATATTCAATTGTCTCATCCTTTTCTAGGGAAACTGTACATGCCAATGGAAGTTTTTGACTATTTTCCTTACAAAATTATATTAAATAAGCTCTCATTTTATAGTGTAAGAGAAAAGAAATTAAAAAGTATTTCACGAGCAGACAACAAATTGAAGAGATGAGGATGAGACAATCCAAAGGCACATTTCTTAAAATTAGAAATTTATCCTTTGAAGAGGTGGAAAAATTCAAATACCTGGGAGCAACAGTAACAAATATAAATGATACTCGGGAGGATATTAAACACAGAATAAATATGGGAAATGCTTGTTATTATTCGGTTGAGAAGCTTTTATCATCCAATCTGCTGTCAAAAAATTTCAAAGTTAGAATTTATAAAACAGTTATATTACCGGTTGTTCTTTATGGTTGTGAAACTTGCATTCTCACTTTGAGAGAGGAAAATAGGTTAAGGGTGTTTGAGAATAAGGTGCTTAGGAAAATATTTGGGGCTAAGAGGGATGAAATTACAGGAGAATGGAAAAAGTTACACAACACAGAACTGCACGCATTGTATTCTTCACCTGACATAATTAGGAACATTAAATCCAGACGTTTGAGATGGGCTGGGCATATAGTACGTATGGGCGAATCCAGAAATGCATATAGAATGTTAGTTGGGAGGCCAGAGAGAAAGAGACCTTTAGGGAGGCCGAGACGTAGACGGGAAAATAATATTAAAATGGATTTGAGAGAGGTTGGATATGATGATAGGGAATGGATTAATCTTGCTCAGGATAGGGAACGATGGCGGGCTTACGTGAGGGCGGCAATGAACCTCCGGGTTCCTTAAAAGTAAGTAAGTAAGTACGTAAGTACACTTTTAACACTTGTATAGCGCTGATTAAATTGAAAACCTCTTTACACTATTAATAATTATTATGTACCTTGCTTGACTATTTTTGAAGTGCTTCATTATCCAAAGCCTACTGGAGATACAGCGCTATCTTCTGGTTTCCTGTTGTGGTTGGGTGCGTTCATGATTGTGTCTCTATCATCATATCCCATCTCCCTCAAATCCATTTTAATATTATCTTCCCATCTACGTCTAGACCTCCCCAAAGATTTTTCCCTTCGGCCTCCCAATTAACACTCCATATACATTTCTGGATTCGCTCATACGTGCTACATTCCCTGCCTCAGTGGGAGAGCGTTGGTACGTTTAACCAAAGGTCCCGGGTTCGATACCCGGCTCCGGAACAATTTTTCCCTCGAAATTACCCCTAACCTATGTTCCTCTCTCAAAGTGAGAGTCCCAGTTTCACAACCATAAAGAACAACCGGTAATATAACTAACTCGAGAAGGTTGTGTATTAAATTGTCAAAAGTAATTTACTTATTAAGAAGATTAAAAAATTAGTTTCCTCCAGTGTCTTATTAAGCCTATCAAGGTTTTTTTCAGTCTCATTTGAATTATGGACGTTTATGTGGAGAAATAGTGCCACTGCAAAACATTTTTCCTTCTTGAGAAAAAGTCGTCCGTATTGTTAAAGGTTGGGGCCCAGAGAATAATATTGTAAGCCTTTCTCAATGAATTTGGAATCTTTTTTCGTTGTACAGTATGTTTTTACTAACACAATGTTCCATTTACATGAAGCCTATATCCCTGGTAATAGGGCACATTCTCATGAGACTAGAAATAACTTTTTTGTTCCTAAATGTACGAGGAGATTAGCCAAGGTTTCGTAATAGCCATTTTGTTCTGGGTATGAATCTCCTTAATAAAATTCCTCTTAATATTAGTGATATTAATAATACTAGAGTTTTAAAAACTGAACTAAAAAACATTGTTTTCAATAAAACTTTTACACAGTAAAGCAATATAGGCCTACTGAATGTAATTTCTATTAATTTTTTCTGTATAAATCGTTCTAATTTCGACTAAGTCTATTGCAATTTTGTATTATTTAATAGATTTTAAAATAAACAAAATAAACTTATAAAAAGCTATTCAGAGTTTAAGGAAAACGTTCCGACAAACTTCAATAGGTGGTTCTAGACGCAAAAGAAATAAAAATATTATAAATATAAGCAATTGCAAACAATTATACGGTTTAAGAACTGAGTATCATTTTACACATATTTCGTGCATAGTGTATTCTAATTTCTTTGATTTATCATTTCTCAGATTTCTGTGAACTATTGAGGTTGTTATTCTATAGGCCTGCAGTTAAACTACAAAAATGTGCACTACATGAGCTAATACATGGCACATAAAACAGAAAATCGATAGTTTTATATAGTACTTGCCAGATTTTTCCCCTGTGCTTTATTGTAATTACTTCTTTCATCATATGGGCTATTGTTTGTAATCTACGTTATTTTTATTATTTAAATGTAGTGTTTATTTTTTCTTCTTTATTTCTGCCAATTCTGAACCCCAGACAACGAGAATTGTTCACAAGGAGTAAATTGTTTTAATTGAATACTTTAGTTTTAATATTTCATACGTCCATTATTGTTTAACGTATACAAGAGTTTTTAATGTATTTTTGATATATTTAATATGTATATTTTGTAACAAAAAGATAAATAAAGACTTAAAAAAACCGTAGAAATACCCCACTGTTTGCTCAAAACCGTTACGTTTTCTTTTGTCTCAAGAATTGGAACATTTATAACACTTCAAAATTTTAAGAACATTACATATACAAACTTGCTGGTTCACATATCAAGATCTAGAACAGGCCTGCACAAACAGCGCTCAACGAGCGCGCGCGCTCCTTCGGAGCAGGATAGCGGTGTTTACCGATCGCCAAAATGGAGAGGAAGATACGTCAGAATGACATAGACTTGCTATGGGTAGAGGAGAGGGAAACGACCACTCAGTTATCTAGTGGAGTGCAGTGTGTAGGCCTATTCTCAGTAACTGTTTCACTTGCTTACCTACTGCTACAGTACAGTATGGAGGAATCTAAAAAGACGGAACATAACATTTAATATTTAACGATTTACAGCTCGAACTTATTGATCTTCAATGTGACCTAAGGCCTAAAGATCGTTTGAATAATACTACTAGACTGGTTGAGTTTTACAAGACTAAACATTAACAATAATATCCACGACTACACAGGCTGGCTGTGAAAATGTTTGCTATGTTTGGCTCAACTTTTATATTTGTAAGCAACTGTTTTCTATAATCAACTTTAATAACGGCAGACATCGAACATCTGTAACTGATGTTTCAGTACGATCAGGCTACTGTTCCTTTCAGCTGCCAACAGTATAAAACCTCGTTTTGATGTACTGATAAATGAAAATATAACAAAATGATATTGTACATTTAAGTAGCTATAGAATTCCTATTATTTTTGTAAAATAAATATTTCTTTTTTAATTATTAATAATAGTCCAAGATAGTTTTGCAAACACTGAACGGGAATTCATTTCATAAACACTCGTAATAGTACTTCCTTTTGTGTATATTCTGTACGAGATCACCCCTTCTTCCAGTCCACCCTTATACAGAGCGCAGCTAATACCTGCATTCCGCTCATGAGCTGTGAGCCGGCTCGGAGAGCGCAAACCTTGTGCAGGCTTGATCTAGAGTAACTAGAATTCAGTCCCGACTAACTGGTGACCAAGGGGTGAAAGATCTGAAGGTCAACCCTTAAGGAGATGGAACATTATGATCGAGTATGCAATCTTAACGATTCAACAAAGATTCTTTAGGAGGAAAATGTTGCACACTAGAAGAAAAATCGACATCTTATTGTGAAGGTTGCGTCATTAGGACGCAGAATGCATGCGTGAGAGGAGAACCACATGCAAGACGTGAGCTTCACACACGAAGCTTGTTAGAGCGAAAACTCAGGACAGACAGCTTTGACTAGGAGACGAGAGCAGAGTTGGCAACTTAAGTATATATTGTATAAAGAGGGAGTGAAAGAAAGAGCAGATGGAAATATATTACGCAGGATATGACAAAGAAAATTGATTTGCGACCAATAGAAACATATTTTAAAGCTCGGAATAGATTCGTAACTATTGTGCTAATGTATAGAGTTAAAAGTGGTTGTATTTAAAGAATTGATTAGGGGAACTACGAGAATTTTACTTGAAGCAAGTAAAGAGATAGGTTTGGAAGTAAATCCCGAAAAGATGAAGTATATGATTATGTCTCGTGACGAGAATATTGTACGAAATGAAAATATAAAAATTGGAAATTTATCCTTTGAAGAGTTGGAAAATTTCACATACCTAGGAGCAACAGTAACATATATAAATGATGCTCGGAAGGAAATTAAACACAGAATAAATATGGGAAATGCCTATTATTATTCGGTTGAGAAGCTTTTATCATCCAGTCTGCTGTCAAAAAATCTGAAAGAATTTATAAAACAGTTATATTGCCGGTTAGTCTTTATGGTTGTGAAACTTGGACTCTCACTTTGAGAGAGGAACAAAGGTTAAGGGTGTTTGAGAATAAGGTGCTTAGGAAAATATTTGGGGCTAAGAGGGATGAAGTTACAGGAGAATGGAGAAAGTTACACAACACAGAACTGCACGCATTGTATTCTTCACTTGACATAATTATGAACAATAAATCCAGACGTTTGAGATGGGGAGGGCATGTAGCACGTATAGGGGAATCCAGAAATGCATATTAAAATGGTTTTTAGGGAGTTGGGCTATGATGATAGAGATTGGATTAATCTTGCTCAGGATAGGGACCAATGGCGGGCTTATGTGAGGGCGGCAATGACCTCCTGGTTCTTTAAAAGCCAATAAGTAAGTAAGTATGTATGTATTTAAAGAATAAAAATTCGTTTTGAGGTGTATTAAGTTTCCCATCTTAAACTGAGAATGTCAATATCAGTGGGGAAGGGAAAAGAGAAACATTTAAAAGGTAGGTGTACTCGTACGCGAAAACGCGTCTTTAATAAGAGAATAAAGGGCTGAGAGAAAGTGTTTATGTGAGCTCCAAGAATGTTGCAAACTTGTCTCACTCCGTTAAGTACCCCGAGAAAAAAACCCTCTATTTGTCTACTACAAATTTAATCACGATCTGTCCGAGGATGGAACCAGAGTCTTCTGAATGGAAGACCAGCTATCTACTACTTACCTACAGACGCGATCCAGGATAGAAACTTACGAATACTGCCTTTATGCCTTTATTTGACGAAGTCTTTAGTATCCATTTCTGAAATTCTCTACCAGAATCAACTTCTACGCCGACACAGAATATCAATTCCTATTCGGATGTCCAGTCCAATGCTCATGCATATGCTTGCGGAAGAAGCCGTCTGTTGAGGTTTAAAATGCTTACGAAACTATCATAAATTATGTGAGAGGGGTGTACAATATATGGAAAAAAAAAGACGTACGTACATACATTCTTGTTCACCGCTGTGGAGTAATGGCTAGCAAGCCATTTTTGTCTTCCCATATGATCCACAGGTCTTAATGTCGTCTATCATCACAATACATATTTCATTTTATTCATTTTTCATATAATATAATAAGCAAATACAAACTCTGTAACTCTCGAAGTTGGCACTCCTGCCCAAATTTCAATGGGAACTCGTCCAATCTCCTCGGATCTAGGGATCGTCATTTGCGATATAGATGAGGCGTAAGAACCATTCAGACATGGATACCGTTCAAACAGACAAGCAGAGAACCTCTGGCCAGTTAGTGGACTTTGTTGAACTTGTAGCCACAATTGGCCACTCTCTATCCTGTCATCGGAATCTCTTGCAATTCCAACCATAGCATTCAGCTGAGACTTTCTCACCAAGAGAGATAGCTGTTCGATCCCCGGATAGATTCAGTAAACGTACCGTATTTGGAACTCGCCCGTGCAAACATGATGCGCTCAGGGCTTCAATCAGTGCATTCAACGGTGATTTGGGTAAGGAAGGTTGTGTGCAAGTGTACATAGTTCTGGAGATTCCCTTTATAGCTGTAGCCAAATATATTATAGATTAGAAAATTACCAGATATTACAAAAGAGTGTTGCGCTTATAATCAACTCAGCAACTCAATTTATTTGTCAAGTGATTGTAAGCGTTTTCTGCACAGGCAGTATACAAATTGGTGCCAAATATTTGGTTGACGTATTCCCAACAACAAAGCACTGAAAACCTTTAATACTCGTATAAACATGATCCAGAAAATTCTAAGTTCCAGAGTTACACTACTTTATTGCTAACAAATTGGATTATAAGTGACAGCATTAAGTAGCTTATTATAAAAAGACAAAAACAAAGTTATTATAAAAATTGCTGGAAGTGAACTCCTCATGCGTTGATGCATTTCCTGCGTCTGCGACTCATGTTTTGGCGCACTCTGTTGAAAACACTTGAAGTGTTCCATATTTGTTCAAATCCATTTTAGATACGCTCTCTCAGAATGTCAACATTGTGTAGAGAAGTTGCTAAACTATAGATTTCAAAAGTCCCCATTGTTAAAAATTAATTTGATTTAAATTTGATGGGGCAGGCCATTCAATGGATCCCTCTCGACCAATCCATCTTTGCGGAAAACGATGAGTTAGATGCAATAGATTTCTTTTCTGAGAAACTGCTGACATCTCTAATTTCAATCACTAAATACATTTTTGTAGCTATGAAAACAATGAAATAAAGGACAATTAAACAAAGAAAAACAAATCACAGCCCTAATTCTAAATAAAGAATTGAAACATGACAGCAATTTTGAGTTGACTATTCTTCAGCAATCAATGTAAGGAAAAACTTCTTACTAACACTCAAACTAAGCAATTTCAGAATCATATTTATACAGGGTGATTCACGAGGATTTACCGTCACTTACGGAGCTTATTTCCGAAAATATTCTGAGCAAAAAAAGTAATATAAACATTTGTCCTACTCTCAATATTTTCAAAGTTACATTAATTTGAATTTGTTAGTAAAATGCCATTTTTCTTTATTTTTAGCGGGTAAAAAAATGTTACGAAGAGAGAATGAACTATTCATAAGTGTCATTTCTTTAATTGGCTAATGTTCTGAAGCTAAAAGTATGTTAATTGCTTTGTATAGATTTTATTTTTCAATTTTTAACTAAAAATGATATCATTTTTACGCACTTTTTAGAAAAATTGTTATGAATCGTACGACTTTAGTAACTTGATTCTTTACAATTTAATTATGCATCCTAATGTACAATTTTGAATAATTTACAAGAGTGGCATAATTTGTAACAATTATTGTGATAAATGCGTAGGAAAAGGTAATTTTGTACCCAAAAATCGAAAAAGAAATGTGTACGAAGCAACTATGAAATTCACAACACATTTATAGCTTCAGAATACTAGCTAATTAAAGAAATGATACTCCTGAATAGTTCAGTCGTTATCTGTAATAGTTATTCTTTTACCTTTAAGGGCAGAGGATGGTATTTTTTTTAACTTTTTTCCCATTTGGTGTAAAATATTAATTTTTTGTATGTAGAGAGCTCATAGCTGTGGCAACTCAACCAAATAAACATATTTAAAAAAAATATTTGGGGGCCCAAATTTGAAAAAAAAAATTATACCCAATGTAGGATTTTACTACAACCGATATGTCTAAACCGTTTTTAAAGATAGATTCAAACAGGTTTTGCAATGTATTTGCAAAATCATGTTCTACAAACTGTCTGTAACAGAATGTTGATATTAGTCCCTACTTTTGTAAAATAGACAATTAAAATTTAATAACAATTTTCTGATTTCCTTTCTTGTAAACAAACGGACATATTTTTAAAATGAAATCAATTAACAAAATTCTGTTACAGAGAAAAGTTTCCAAATAGTCCAAAGAATGTGTGTTCTAAATTTCATGCATGTATCTTTAATAGTTCAGAAATTATATCCATTTTTGTCTGGCAATGTAGCAAAAAAAATGAAGTTACTGGAAACTGATAAAAGCGGGCGTGTGATTTAAAAATTCATAGCGCAGGAAGTTTAAAAATGACGTCTCAACATCCGATAAGGGCACAAATACCCAAAAAATGTTATGCTATGCATTCCACAAATATCACAGAGTGTTTTAAAGATTTTTTTTTTTAATTTTCTCATTTTTTACCAAAAAATACCATCCTCTCTTATTAAAACTCAAGAATAATGGTATTTTACAAACAACTTCAAATTAGTGTAATTCTGAAAATACTGAGATTAGGACAAAATAATGTTTATATGGCTTTTTTTGCTCAGAATTTCTTCGGAAATAAGCTCCGTGAGGGGTCGTAAATTTTCGTGAAACACCCTGTATGAAAGTTTTTCGAAGATTATAACCAACTGCAAAAGTAGGTAAGTTCATATAGCAATAGCATACAATAATTTTGGACCCTGATTCGAATCTCGGCGAAGATTTGGCGGTAAAACTTGATACACAACACTCAACCGAGAGCAAAAAGAAGCGACTGCAAGGATTCTATGCATATTAAGAAAAAGAAATGCTCTATGTACAAGACAATAAAATAGTTGCTAATGTGTGTAAGATGATTATGATTCTGAGCATATAGTGGACTCATAACACTGTGTTGGTTTTCATACGTAAGTAATTTAGCATGCGCCATTCAGACCAGTAAAGAAAAGGTACGGATGCACGGTCGGTTTGCGCAATTCTAGACACCTGTGACATAATTTCACTAATCACATTTGTGCCAGGACTGCTCTTCAAAGCTGCTTTGAAACGAGTATACACACGCTTTGATGCTGCTGTGGAGGTGCAAATATCACGTATCAAGGACGGATTTAAATCTATTCTGTGGCACAAGAAAGAACCCGTGCCACCACATTTCGTTACGAAACTAGAGAATATGGATTCTAGTCTCTATCAGAAAATAGTGGAAAAAATTATCACGATGTGTTTATCACATCAAATCAATAACTATACTCGTGACAATTTTTTATTACCTTGGAATTCTCTTCGTGTTACATAAAGTTTCTATTATTGTATTTGTATTTCTGGTTGTGTGGAAGAGAAGGCCTGATGGCCT
Source organism: Periplaneta americana (assembly GCF_040183065.1). Classification (NCBI taxonomy): domain Eukaryota; kingdom Metazoa; phylum Arthropoda; class Insecta; order Blattodea; family Blattidae; genus Periplaneta; species Periplaneta americana. The sequence continues at coordinate 119,093,867 of NC_091129.1, forward strand.
TAACTACACCAGAATAAATAAATAAATAAATAAATATATATATACATATAAATAAATAAATAAATAAATATACATATTTTTTTAATTTTTACTATTATCTTTTCTTTGTCTTACTTTCTGTAAACTTTGGCATAGAATTATAGAATTGCTTTTTCTTTCCCTCCTGTGTACGTTTTCGGCTCACTTCTTTCTAATAATTTCATTCTGTAACAGTTATTTGCGAAATTAGTATTGTAACGTTTCATATTACAATACGAGGTTGGAAAGTTGTCAAACGAGGCCGCAGGTCGAGTATTGTAATATGAAGTTACGATAAATACATCGGATAACGTTTCATCCACTTAGATAAAAAATTATTTTTTAAATAAAAGTAATTGTATTATTTTTATTAGCTCTGAACATATCTTTTGTGAGGACCCGATTGTATTATTATTATTATTATTATTATTATTATTATTATTATTACTATTATTATTATGATTATTATTATTATTATTAATATTATTATTATTATTATTACTAGGGGCTTGTGCAGCAAATGCTGCAAACTAAGTTCATTAGACGTTCAAATAAACATTTTTCAGATTTATTTTCAGTGAAGAATACCAGACATTCTGAAAGTTATTTGCTTCCATAATAATGAAAGATGATCTCTCTCGAACCAATGCTGAATAGAACCACGCATATAAATGTCTACACCACACCGCCATTAAATATAAGAAAAAGACCCAATCCCAATTGATTAATAACTATAAAAATATTTGATTTTTAATAATATTATTATCTTACGTAAGTTTTATAGCTTTCAGTAACATATACTATATATACTATATAGCCGCTACTCAGTAAAATATAGAAATCAAAATCTAATTTAAAGTATTCTCTACATCTGCTTATATAACCCCAAAACATTTCACTTTCATTTCATCAATATAGCATTAATATGTATAATTAATGAAAAATAGTCACATCACGGCATTAACTACAATAATATTTCATTTCTAATAGTAATAATGTCATCAAACCACCACAAGTTTTGTAGTTTTTAATATCCAATACACAGCTGTACCCAGAAAATTATGCACCACAGAATCGAACCTGTAAATTATTTTTTGTAAGTTAAGTTTTTAATAACCAATTTAATTTGAGCTCTAAATATGTCAGCATTCTTGCAGATCATGGCCTTCGTGTAATATTGTTTACTTTAGTGTGTGTTTTGTTTTATTCTGAAATGCAACACGCCCGACTTGATGCTCGCTTCGCTTCTCTTGAATACAATTAGCTAGTTCTCAAACTGACGACAGATGGATTTTGGAAAATAGGAAAATTATGTAGGAAAATTGATATTTCACTGACAACTACTATTTTTCCGAAAAATTTTGGGTTCCAAGCTTCAAAATGAGGGGCCATTTATTAAATTCCGTTCAGCCGTTTTCCCATAATTTCCATTACCAGTTCAAATTATATATATAGATTATTATTATTATTATTATTATTATTATTATTATTATTATTATTATTATTATTATTATTATTAGTTTCTTCCTACGAGAGACGATTCCTTTCTGTTTGTTATATTAGTTTTGAACACAATAGGTTTTTATTTATAACAGAAGAACATCAGTATTAGATAAATAAACAAACATGGTTAAAATGAGTTTAAACGAGGATTCAGATATTGAAAATGCTGTTAACTCTACAATTGAATGTTTAGTGCCATTGAAATCACGCGTAAGATATGAAATGTAGTAACAAAAAATTTGAAGATTGGTGTTCCAAGAAGAATATAGAAAGTGTGTCGAACATATTGCTGTTAATGTTTATAATTAAACCGCGGGAGTGCGGGCCCTTTACCGTCAAGTTAAGTATGACTGGAGCGTTCCGTGGCGAGTGTACTGAACTCTCAGGTAAGCAACTCACTGTGCGTGCTTCAGAAGTACAGTCTTGCGTATATGAATTGCATACATACAATACTCATACATTTCGTACTTATGTAATTGATGCGATGTAGACGGAATTTTGCAGTCCGTGCGCCAGACAAATTAAATGCACCATGTTGGAATACCGCTCTTTAAGCTGTTTTGCTGCCTTAACAATATATGGAGCTGCATCAGTGACAAAAAGAAGTACATTATTATATTTAATCCTTTCCGACCATAAAAGGCGCCTTGGACAATAGTTACATGGTTTACCTTTTCCAGTTTCTCTGAAGTTAGCACAAATTTCTTCCCTACACAGTTCTTGGAAAGTATACCGACCACCACATTTGCCACATATCTACCACTGACGTCTGTAGACTCATCAACTGAAACCCATATATTTTCTGATCGTTCACGCTTTCTCGAAGTTTGGCAATCGTATTCTGGTACGAAATTGATAAATATTCTTTACGTATTGTTGCTTCTAGAATATATTGATTTGTGTATTTTACCAGAAATGATCTAAAGTGGGGATTGTCCAAAGTTCTGAATGGAATGTTTGTGTGTACCAGGTTACATAAAACTATATTGAATTGTGACCCACTATTTGAACTCGTTTGGTTTTTGTTTGAATTGCGGTCAACATTTTCCTTGTGAGCTTTACTATTACAGTGCCTTTCAAAATAGTACTTCTTAGTTCGTAATAATCTGAAATTACACACGACACATACAACACTTTCTCCTTCTATAATAGCCTAAATATATGGCGTCCGAATTGTTCCACTTAATTACTTAGTATTGCATTTCGTGAACGAGTTGTTTTAGGCATTGTAATATGTGTAATTTCACACACGCAACTCTTCAGTATGACAGCTAAACACACTCTGAATGTTTCGGGTTCGTTGCACGGAACAGTACGGCGAAAGGCGAGAGAGACTTACGTCATACTCTATACCCGTCTGCATAGTCAACTGCAATCGCCATATTAGGGCCCGCACTCCTGAGGTCTACTTATAATAAATAAAATTCTATTTTATTGAATTTAATGTGTGGTTCAAATTACATATCAGTTATATAACAGCAGTACCATTACCTAACTAGTTGCGTAATAGAAATATAATTACCTTACTAGTTGCAAAATGAATGTGTTTACAACATTTTATTAGTGATGTAAAGTCCACATTACATAATAAAAGTGGATAAAAGAAATGTATGTTTACCTCCTTCGTTTGAACGTTGAGAATTTTATTCTCCAATTAGCCATTTCTGTATATTTGTATGGTGTAATTTTGTTGTAAATTTAAAATTTGGATGACAACCAAAATCAAGATACGTAGTTACCCCTAACTTCGATTTTTACTCATAAGTCACAACGCACTTCTATAGGTTAATAAAGTCTTAATTACACTTGGATAAAAATAAGGCTGTAAATACGTGCATCAGAATAACTGAGACTCTTTATTGCAACCGATGGTATGCGCTAGTGTGCTGCACTAAGTATCGATAGTATGCACAACTAGGCCTGATCTATTACTACGCTATATTTTGTAAGAGTTGTATACACAGAAAAAAAATGGCCGCCTCTCTAACAGCTGTACTTATTGACTGTCATTTTATAATGATTGCCATTAAATCAAAGAGCACAGGATAATTAGAGTAATATCCCTTCTGCAGTTCGGTTACAAAGTATTAAACAATTTGGTGAATATTCCTTCGGTGCCAAAATTTATCGAACAATGAACGACGTTGCTTAAGTGAAAAGAGTTAGAAACATTTTCTTCCTGATGTTTTACTATATTTTTCATTTTTGTGAAAATCAAATTTAAGGGGGAACGGAATTAGATTTTAGCTGTAAATTTTTATTTATCTTTTTTCCCCCCCAATAGTCTATATTATATCCAAAAGGATCAGACCTTAGTTTTAGATAGGTTTTAGAACGATGAATAAATTCGAAATAGATGAAGTGATAAGTAAAAGAATGGACACGGAAGAACACAGCACTGAATAAAGGAAGATAAGTGCATGAGTCGTCCACTAAGTTCAAAATTGATGTAAATAGTGTCAGAATGGAAATTCTGGCCCGAATACAGGAATGCGAAGGGCTAGCAGGACCAAATGGTTGAGTGACAAATCATAATATCATAACATAGAATGTTACTTAATGTTTTTTTTAAATTTGTTAAATTTGGGAGATGTTACAGGGAATAAGGTACTGGAAATATGTGAAAAAAATAAACGTATTTATAATAATGAAATTTATCAGTAAGGAAATAAATTAAAAATAATGTACTATTTCACCATGAAGTCAAGTTATGTGTACATGAACTTCCTGATGTGAGACACAAATTAATATTGTCAAAATATGCCATTTCTCGTCCCCTTAACAAATTATTTCCTATGCATTTGAAAATAAGTGTTTAAAAGTAATAACATGTCTCAAACACGTAGAATTCAGTGCCAAAGCACGTTAAATTACTCTAAACATTACCGCTGTGTTAGTTGGCGACAAAACAACATCAAAGAAGGCTGCTTTGGCGTTAACAGTTGACAATACTAATCGTGTTTTATTTCATAACACTACAGTGACAGCTGTTTTCCCTCCGGTGCTGTGTGTTAATCTGGCATTGCCCATCACGCATAGCTATGACAGATTCAGTGTTTACATGCGTCAGTAGTCCTGTGCTATAGCTCAATGCCTGGATCCTAAACATATTTACAACGGGCAAAACCAGTATTTTGCACTTACCGGGAATCGAATCTGAATCCTCCGGACGTATTATCAATCACTGTTATTTCAGTTACAGGAACAATGATACTGTAATAATTATGGTTGAAGTTAGTAAGACATTACATATTTTTCTCAATTTTTTTTTTTTACTCGTAGACTACTTAATTATTCCATTATCATTATCTGAAAAATGTAACAAACCTCCAAAATCTATATTAAGTATTAAATTATATACCTCTGATTATTGCCTGATACATTGTAAATGTCCGATTATTAAGGATTCCTCTGAAGTTAAATATTTAGGCATAATTTTCGACAATCATTTGAAATGGAACCAACACATTAATTACGTAAAATAATATATTATTTTGTTTTTATACATCTTGATTACACTACTTTTAACACTATACCACTTCGAAAAAAGTGTTATTTGACTTCTTTGTGTTAAATGTTACATTACCTCGTTAACATGTTTCAGCCTGTTATTGGCCATCTTCAGAACTGATTGTTGTTAGTCTTGGCGCCTTTCGTTTCTGTTTCCTGTGAGGGTGTGTTTGTGTTGTGTAATGTAGAGTCAAAGAGTGTGTGTGTTCTGAAATTGAGTTGTGTGTTGAGAATTTCCAGTGATGGCCAATACCAGGCTGAAACATGTTAACGAGGTAATGTAACATTTAACATAATATATTTTGAGGAATTACTTGTCAATAAATATATTACGCACAATATATTTAACATCATTACGATCTGTAATTATGTATGGAATTATAGGATGGAATAGCTTATTTAAAACTAAGTTTAATCCACTTTATTTATTACAGAAGAAAATAATTAAAATACGTCTTCATGACATTGATTTTCCATCTCAAAAATTGTTTTTAGACTTTGAGGTTCTTAAAATAAGACAAATTTATTATATTGTATTAATAAAATTCCTACATAAATATCCAAATAACTTTGAATTGTATTTTCATAGTTATGAAATGAAAAGTATGAATTCTTTAAGATTGTTTGAAGCGAAATGCAACACTGCTACAGTATTTAATCATAGTAGTAATTTAGCCCCAAGAATATATAACAAATTTATATTTAAATATTCTAATATTATCAATTCTAATAGTTTTAGTATTCAATTAAGAAAGTTCTGTATAAATTTGATAGAAATAATAAAAAATTGTAAATTTAAATTTATATATTATTATTGTGTGTAGACATAAAACAAATTGTATTATATACGTCTTAATTTAAAATCAGGAATCCGCCCCTAAGAACGAGTTCTGGAGTGAGCTAAAATTTTATCTGTGTATACTATATTTTATGTTACAAGTATTAGCAAATCTTTGGTCGGCGGGAAAAGGCATATAAGTAAAAAAATAATAATTTTTCAGGAGAGACTTTCTTTTTAATTTACTCTTAACTGAATGTAAGTATAATAATGAAATTCATGTATGTTAAAGTAAGACACTTTTCAATTTAAAATACAAGAAAATTTATTATTTCAAAAATAAAAAAAAATATTAGACTTACGTGATTAGGTACAACAGAAAAATCGACTTTTTTACTTATGACCAGGGAAAGGGATTTGGAGTATTATGTCCTCGCGTGTCAGTGGAAATGTTGATGCCTGATAGACAGTTGTCTTCTGTATGGAACTCGCCTCTGAATATGTATGTTTTCCTGTCAGGAACGTGTTAAATTAAAGCATTTATTTACAATATTATGAAATATGAAAATATGTATACAACGTATACTACAGTATTTACAATATATACAATATACTACAATATTTACAACATAGCCTATTACAGTATCATTAAATGTTGATCAAAATGTAGAACCAAACGAAACGGCATTTTCAATTAATGCTATGTTTTGTTGATGAAACAATTTATTGCTGCTGTGCCTTGTTATAATAAATTGTAAATATAATTTCCAAATTTTCAAAATACAACTTTGCTCTGTTGCAAGGAAGGAAATTTTTTAACATGGAAAAACTCCGCTCTACATCTGCAGAGACAATTGGAGAGAACTTGAAACAAGATACGTCAATTAAATTCACATGTTGAGTGACGTCATTGGGTCACGTCTTTGTTAGTACATCTGAAATCCGACTAAGAATACTATACCTATCATTTTAAATCAAACTATGTTCATTTTTTCACCAACACGTTTTCATACTTCACCTTCTACTGCACTCAGTTTATTTACAATAGTCCTCATAATATTTATTTGCTCAACTAGTTCTACTCCTAACTTTTCTAACCAAATAATGGCATCCGGTAAATATTAAAAAAATTGGCTTAATATCCATGACTTCTTTTTAGATTGTTCTATCATTCAGCAGTTCCTGGCGTATTTGAATCGCAGCCGCGTCGTCGGGAATTGCTTCCTGAATTTTGATACTCGATCTGGAGCTTTTACAAATATAGGCTAGTCTTTCAATTTTGTATTGTTAGTTGGTTTCACTTTCGGCATTGTACCTGCACTTCACTACTCTGAACTGCAAACCTGCATGTTCAAGTTCTTATGCGACAACTGTCCCGTTCACCTGTTGTTGACGTGCAGAGAGCTGCGAGTATGTCATGGAGGGGAGGATTTGGTATAAAGGGTTGTAAACAAATGGCTGTGTAGATGCCAATACTAGCTTTTACTACTCCAAATTCCGTTTCCTACTTATGATCTTTTCCCGCCGACCAAAGAAATATTAGCAAAATAAATCATAGATTACATATTTCTAGCTTTTTCAAACACGATGACACAATTTTTTATTGTTTATATATATATATATATATATGCAAACTATTGTGCCATGTTTCAGCATTAAATAATATTCGATCAAACATGGTATAAAATCATATTTTTGGCCATACAATTATTTTTAACAGTTCTCCAAGTTTTATTCACATGTTATGCCAATAATTGTAAGAGATTTTGTTTTTTATTGGTCATTTAACTACGCTTTTGCAATTGCTATGGTTATCTAGCGTCTGAGAGTAATGCCGGCGAAATGAGTCCAGGGTCCAGTGCCGAAAGTTATCCAACATTTGCTCTTAAAGGGTTCAGGGAAAACCAAAGGAAAAACCTACACCAGTTAACTTGTCCCAACCAGGATTTGAACCTGGGCCCGCTCGTTTCATGGTCAGGTATGCATCCTGTTACTCCACAGCGGTGGACAAGAGTATACAGTAGGACTAGTAGTAGTAGTAGTAGTAGTAGTAGTAGTAGTAGTAGTAGTAGTAGTAGTAGTAGTAGTAGTAGTAGTAGTAGTAGTAGGCATTATTATTTATTTATTTAAGCTGGTAAAGATAAGACCATCAGGCCTTCTCTTCCCCTCTACCAAGGGATTACAACTGCAATATAAAGAATTCAATTACAATTATAATTACAATTCATATTAAATCTACAAACACAATAAAAATCAAAGTACTAAAAGATTAACTGATTAATAATAGCTAGACAGTTTATTGTAAAAGTTAAGAAGAGAGAGAATTTTTTTTTTATTAATGAAGTAAAAAGTAAACCTACTCTACGCAGTAAGAAAATGCTTAATAATTTTGCTTTTGAACGCTACTAAATTCCGACAGTCTCTGATGTCACTGGGTAGGGTATTCCGCGAGAGCGACTTTGTGTATGATGATGAATACGATGATGTCTTATGTGTTGGTATGGCTAGTATGCGGCTATTTTACGTGCGAGTGAAGAGATTATGATATGATGACAGGTAACTCAAACGGGAGGCAAGGTAGGTAGGTGTAGAGGTGTGAAGGACTTGGAAAAGGAGAACAAGAGAATGAAAATTTCTACGTTCGTTAAGGTAGCCTATATGTACACCCACAAAACGCAAAAAATTATGAAAAATTAGAATTTTCAAAATATAACTATTTTAACAGAGAATTTTCTCCCCTTTAATTTGATATAAAACATTTTCGGTTTTTGCCTTATGGTTTTTCAGATAAGTCCCATTTTCCAAAATGCTGTGTCATCAGCCACGGTCACTCACTTTTGGAGTGATCTTCGTAGCAGTCAATCCCCTCGTCCAGCATTGCTTGTAAATGTAAACTTGTTTCTAGTCCCGAAATAGATGCATAGATATCTGGGCATGATCATTAGATTGAAAAAACGTTTTTACACAATGAAGTAATTTATAATCTTTTACTGTTAGTCATAAAACTGTAAATTTGTGTGTCAATGATGTTATACGTCATTTTAATAAGAGTCCAAAAATAGAAATTACAATTCTGAGGAGGATGGGCATAAACCATGGGACAAACACCATCGCAGGATTTGTTGCATCAATGAAAAATGACAAAAATGCAAAAAAAAAAAACATTCAACAACTGAAGTTAAAACAAGGAGGAGGAATTTTGAGAGGCAGAAAGAAGCTGAAACTGGACCGACATGAAGCTGCTTAAGGGGTGACGTATGATGATGGAGTCTTCTAGGCTCTGAAAGTTTGTGCCTCATTTCCTGTAAATAGTAATTTCAGAATATTTTTAAATATTTCAAACATGATATCTCAACCAAATATGGTGATACCAAGAAGATATTGGTGTCATTTTGAAGCTTGAAACGTCCCCCACTGCCTGGCAATGAGTAAAATAACAGTAATGCAATTAATAATTATCTATGGATTTTTTACATGATTTATGCAACGTAAAATATTATTGTAAGTTACATTTATGGTAATATTTAATTAACCTAAATAAAAATAAAAACTAGCTCTATGTCAGGCACTAAAGAATAGTTTTAGCTATAAAACAGTGAAAAAACTTTCGCTCTATCTTAAAAACTGCATGAGCTATCATTTTTCAAGTTGCATGTCAAAATTATAAACAAAATAATTTTTATAAAAAATTTAGACATAATTTCAAGGGATCTGTTCACTTCATTCTCTTTCTGGTACCATTCTCAATTGTATAACAATTTTACAGAGCAAAATTATACAAAACAAAATTTTTTGTATGTAAAGGTGTACATATACCTACCTTAAGCCGTAGCCAGTTTAGAGTTTGGAAGGATGGGGTAATGTGGTCAGCGCGACGGACATCGCAGACGAAGCGAACACAAGAATTATGAACACGTTGTAATCTTTGCGACTGTTTGACATTGAGGTCAGTCAGTAGAAAATCTCAATAATCGAAGTGGTGGTGGTGGTATTGGTGGTGGTGGTGATGGTGATAGTAGTAGTATTAAGGTAGGTGTCCCTGATATGGCCATGCTAAGGTTTGAGAATTTTTCTAGCCGCCATTTTGAAAAAAATGTAAACCACTTTTTTCTTACTCGTTCTCAGTCTAATGGACTTTCTTAAAACAATTTTCTTTCCCCATAAAATAGTTTTAATTGTCCAAAAAGTCCCAAATTCCAAAAGTCTACCTAGTGGCCATATCAGGAACATGTGCACATGATATGGTCACCCTTGTTCCATGTTCTACAAATCGTGATTGTTTTCAGTTTGATAGCGCAGTTGTGTTAAAATTAAATAATTTTGGTGTAAAATGAATAAAAATGACACTTAATAATCTCTTTTATAATTGAAAAGTGTAGCCAAAATAGGTTTTTCCATAAAAATTAAGTTGTTTTTCTTAAAATACAAAATTTTTTCGTAATACCCGCTATAAGGCATGTAAATTTGTCAGGTGAAAAAATAAAAGTGAAATGAACTTGATATGGCCATGGTGCATTTGATATGGCCATATCAGGAGCAGGTAAGCTTTCACGAAAATCGTTTGATTATGAACAACTCGTAAAAGATACGCTATCAATCATAACACCAATCAACAGAACATTAAAAACTGAGTGGAGTACGATGGTTTTCATGAAACAAGTCTTTGAAAAATATGCATAAAACAAAGGAGACTTACCAGAGAAAAATAAGAAGAGGTCACATGAAAACCGCAAAACAGGCAACTGACGCCATATTGCTCAACCTGACTGGATGGAAAACGATCAAGTGACATACCAGGATGCCCTTTCACTGGATGCTGCTGCAATTTAGCGGATTGTTTGGTTAACCAACTCACAATAGGGGGGTGGCCATATCAGGAACATGGCCATAACAGGAGCACCCACCTTAGTAGTAGTAGTAGCAGTAGTAGTAGTAGTAGTAGTATTAGCAGCAGCAGCTGTAGTAATCACTAGTGAAATTATATCAACAGAATTAGAAAGCTGCTTTAGAATCAGTGGCATATTAGTAACATGCATTTTGTCACACCCTGTGCTGTTTATCAGTCGGCATAGTTAAGCTTTAGTAATCGTACCTGCCTGTGCACTCACAACAGTGGGAAAGTATCCAAACCACTAATCTAACTTTGTGTAGCAGCGGAGTATGAACTAAGCAAAAAACATCTGTAATTAAATAAATGCATGGATTTCTGTCTGGTTAGTCGCGGTCGCCATGACAACCAGAGTTACCGGGTGCGTTGCTAATTCGGTTCAGACAGGGTGGTGCGTTGTCATGTCGCGTCCCTGCAGGCCAGTCGATGACACCTGTTGGTCTCTATTGACCTGGAAGCTTATGCAGGCCGCAATATTTACCAGTCACATTGTATTATAACACGCATTCCAAGTTTAATCGAAATCAAGCAGAGTGATCTATCTGCAAACAAAACGTTAAGCCATGCATGCCATCATATCCAATCAGGGTTTCTGGGCCTGTGTTGTTTAATATTATATTATTTGGCTTTCAGCCAAAAGGACAGGGAAAAGTTTTTCAGCATATACATATTGTTTGTTATATGGGAGTCACAATCATCATTGTCAGCGTATATAATTGTCACCATCACCATTGAATGAAATGAAATGATTAGCCTAAAAACGTCCCGTTAAGGGCAAAGGCCTCTTCCTATAGAGGGAGAGCTCTATTTGTCTCACGCGGTAAGCTACTCCGCGTAAGAGAATTTTTTCATGCTTGGAATTGTTCACTTGGTTCACATTCTGCACTGTTGGATATTGTTCGCTTGTTTCTGTCGCACTGGTTTTAGTCGCTGTTCACTTGTCTGCTTAGTTTTTTCCAGTCTTCCCTATGCCTTGCTCTGCTTGACCAATGGCTTCCTACACGTTCACTGGAGAGGTCGGCCCATCTTCTTCTTGGTCTTCCGCGTGATCTCTTGCCAATGCGGGAATCCCATAGTGTGACTGCGTCCATCTTCCGTCTCTAAGTCGTGCAACATGGCCTCCCCACTTCCATTTGGTGTTGGTGGCTTGCAGTGCTGGATCTTTAATTGTTGACATCTTTTGTAGCACTTCGTTTGGAACTCCGTCCCTCAGTGATAAGCCTAGTATCCTTCTCAGCATCTTTTTTGGCATATGTGGAGGCTGTTACGAAGTTTGGCAGTGTTAGACCATGTCTGACACCCATATAACAGTACAGGAGTTACGCAGGTCTCCAATATTTCTACTCTTAGTTTCTTGCTTAGTGTTCCCTCCAGTACGATGAACTTGAGAGTCCAGAATGCCTTCCACGCGAGAGAAATCCTTCGTTTTATTTCCTTCTCTGTCTTCTGATGAAAGAAGACTGGCTGTCCTAGGTATACGTATTCAGACACGTATTGTAGTTCTGCACCATCAATTATTATGGGTGACTCCGGCCCGTTCGATATTACGTGTGTCTTGGTCATATTCATCAGGAGGCCTGCTGATCTGCTGGCGTCGCATAATTCTTGGAGCATTGACTGCAGTTCTCTGGGTGACGTCATCAGCAAACCTTAGATTATTTAGTCTGCTGCCGTTGATGTTTATTCCACAATTTCTGTTCCAGTTCAGTTTGCGAAAAATGTTTTCTAATACACTTGTGAATAATTTTGGGGAAATTGGGTCTCCTTGTCGCACTCCTCTTTTGAGCCTGAATGGTCGTCCTTCGATCTCGGTTTTCACTTTGGCACAGCTTTGATTATACAGTTTACTTAGTATCGTGATGTATTTGTTGTCGACTCCCTGCGTATGTAGTGCCTGCATTACACTCGAGTGTTCAACCGAGTCGAAAGCTTTGCTATAGTCTACAAAGGCCAGGTATACTGTTAAATGAAATTCTTCAGCCTTTTCCATGATCTGGCTTACGGTTTGAAGATGGTCAACCGTCCATCACCATTAACACTACAAATTTCTTCAAAACCAGTCCAATCAAACTGTCAAGCTCAGTTGCCACCACATTAAGAAGTTAAAAAAAATGGTTTATTTAACGACGCTCGCAACTGCAGAGGTTATATCAGCGTCGTCGGTGTGCCGGAATTTTGTCCCGCAGGAGTTCTTTTACATGCCAGTAAATCTACTGGCTTGAGCCTGTCGCATTTAAGCACACTTAAATGTAATCGACTTGGACGGGGATCGAACCCGCAACCTCGAGCACAGAAGGCCAGCGGTATACTGACTACGCTACTCAGGGCGACTACTCCGAAGTTCACTGTAAAATGATATAGAATTATATCGCAGTATAAGCGATATGCACAGACTAACTCTCTTATATTATATAACTTGCCTACAGTACGTCCGCAAACTCTCTCCGCAGCTAGGAGCCGGCGATTTATACGCTAGGGGCTGCAGTTATGTTTGTAGGTGTTATTCACTCCACTCGAAGTGGAACACTGAACACGTGTGAATGATTTTGCTGCCAGCTTACAACTTCCCGTTAGGAGATATCGAGCGTCTCTCTTCGCTGCGGAGTGACTTTGCGGACAGATCGTATATATATACATACTAGATGCTTGTGCAGAAAATGCTGCAAACTAAGTTCATTAGATGTTCAAATAAAAAATTTTTAGAAATATTTTCAATGAAAAATACCAGACATTTTGAAAGCTATTTGCTTCCATAATGATTAAACATACTCCCTTTGAATGGTTTTTTATGCCAAATACTTTTTCTTGAACCTATCCGCCTTCAGGTTTTGAGTTTCAACTCAAAAACGCAAGTATCAATGTCAGGACGACCAGTGAGTTTTTCATGCGGGAGTAAAGCGATAGCTATTTCAGGTCATTGTGGATTGTAGGTGCAAGTTAAAAAAAGTCAGTTTTGCTATGATTTCGAAAAATAGATATAGCATCTTGGTATAGCTGCTGCATGTAGAGCTTGAAATATAGAGGATAAAATCATTTTATCTTGCTGAAATGATCGGGACGCTATAAAATTTTGTAGGCCTCTTATTTTTTTAGTAAGTAATACCGTCTTTCCTTACGAACTGTAATTTTTGCGCTCTCTCGAGCCAATCAATACTGAAGAGAATGACGCATTTAAGTATCTACACCACACCGCCAATAAGTATATGAAAAATACTCAACCCCACTTGATTAATAACCATAAAAATATTTGATTTTTAATAACAATAGGCCTATTATTATCTTACGCAAGTTTTGTGGTTATATATAAGCATCATGGCATGAACTAGAATAATATTTCATTTCTAATGGTTATAATGTCATCAAAACCACCTCAAGTTTTGTAGATTTTAATATCCTATAGCCTACACAGCTGTACTCAGAAAATTACACACCGCACAATCAGACCTGTAAATTATTATATACAGGGTGTTTCCGGGCTGGTGTTACAAACTTTCAGGGATGATGGGGAAGGGCACATGTATCAATTTGAGATAAGGAACCCTGGTCCGGAAATGACTGAGTCGAAAGTTATAAGTTATGGGCTGGTGGGTAGACAGACAGACAGACAGGCAGGCAGAAAGACAGACAGACGGACGGACGGACAGACAGACAGACAGACAGATATATAGATAGTGCTCTTAAAAAGAACTCCTTGCGCACTCTTCATGAATTAAAAACACCGTTTTTTAAATCATCTTCAAATTATTTCTATTAGTACGCACTATAACGTTTCTACGGTACATAGAGATTCTACATAAAATTAAAAAGAAGAATGCTACAAACAATGTTTAAAACTTTTGGCCCACTTTGTTTAAACTTCTTCCTTTCTGTATACCAAGTATTTTCCTCATAGCTGTATAGTCATTTAAATAAGGTGCTTGAAATACGTAGTAAACGTGGGAAATGTGAGAAGGATTCCTGAGGTTGTGTCACAGAAGCAGAGGAGTCCACAATCGATATGCGCAGATAGAGGCACTGTGGATGATGATGGACAGGAAATTACTATTCCATTATTCATCGAACTCAATACCATCACTTACACAACACCGGCGTCCGGCGGACAACTGACGAACGCTGCGGGCTCTGAGTAAGCAGGCGTTGTCATGGAGAATGGCGGCGCAGAAACAAAAACAAATCGCAGTCTCTCTGCAATTTTATTACACACAGAAAGTAATAATCCACAATCGATTTTATGATTTGTACGTAAATAAACGATTCGAAGTGTTTTGAATACGTGTTCCCTCTATTCATAACTTCGCCAGCGCTACCGTAACTCTGGTGGTAATTAACTGAAATTGCTCCAGGCTATGAAATAAAGAAAACCTTTACAAGGGAGATAACAAGCAAGTAGCCAATCGGCTAGTACTGAAATAGAGTGGAATGTGGCAAGAGAAAATGTCTCCAGCCTTATTCAGACCGTTGACCGCTCAAAGAGCAAATGCATGAAAGTCCCGAAAATCATGTTCGGTCTGATTTGATATTTAATGAATGAGTGGATGGATGGATGGATGGATGGATGGATGGATGGATGGATGGATGGATGGATGGATGGATGGATGGCTGGATGGATGGATGGATTATGTGTGCACGAATGTATAAACGCAATAAGAAACTATGAATTTCATAATTAATTACACTGGTCAACAATATTAAACATATTTTTTTTTTTTAGATAAAGAATGGGTGATTCTTATAGAATATTTCGTGTGATTTCAGATCTGTTTTCAAAATTGTTCTATCACCCAGGGTTTTTGAGTAATTATATCAAATGTACTTCAGACTTTTTTTAGCATTGATACCTTGTAACATAACATGTTACATAAAATCATATTTATTTACCTAAAATGTGTGTGAAATAGATTTTACGCTATACTTCTCTTGAGAAACATCTCTTTTGAGTGTACAGCAATAGTCTAACAGAATATTTGGGCTCCATTTTTCCTGGTAGCGCCTATTTCAGAAAAATCCTGATGACAACGCTCTCCATGTACGTCACTCACTACCCGAAGGTTTTGAGGAAATAGAAAATAGATGAGAATCCAAGAAGTTATTTTGAGAGATAAATGACACCCCATCACGTTATAGTTCAGAATCAGCTCGCTGACAATTTCTCTGTAATCTTCTGATCTGTAGTTCCTAGAAAATAACAGTCTGTTGAATGATCCTTAGGTTTCCGGCATATCATTAGAACTGGAAAAGGCATATGACGGTGTCCTTGTAGCCAACCAGTTAGGCTAATAGAATTACATGGAGCACAATAGATTTCAGTTCCTGTCTTATCTATTCTTCAATCAAAAGAACACTAAAAGCTCTTTTAACTAGTGTCGTAAAATGCACCTATGTCCTTTCAAAGTTAATTAACCACAAACGGAAAAAAAAATGTTTGCGATTTACACAGTATTTCTAGGTATGTTTCACTTTATAAGATACTTTTACCACACTTAAAATGAGAACAAAGAAAACGTGGGTTATGAAACTTGTTTCATGATTGTAAATTTCAACCCAACTGAGAATTAATGCTAACTGTCGCAGTCTTATGAGAATAAAATTAATTTTTATTAATTCTGACTTCACAGGCAACAGTGATCTAAAGTTGTAGGTCAATTGCATTGTTAAATAATAAAATGAAATCATCATCATCATCCTTCACGAATTAGGCCTCTGTAGACCTGTTTCGGCCCCATCTAGCAGTCTTCTTAAAGGTCTTCCTGGTCGACGATGTCCTCTAGGTTTATACTGCATCATAATTTTTGGGATTCTTGAATTTTCCATTCTTCTTACATGATCTAGCCAATTGAATTTGTATCTGCTGATTTTTTCTTCTACTGACTCTACTTCTAATTGTTCTAAAATTTCTTCATTCCTCTTTCGGTCTAATAGAGTATATCCTGCTGTCCTGAAAAATTTCATTTCCGTTGCTTTGATTCTGTTCATGTCTTTTTTCTTTAATGTCCAAATCTTGCTTCCGTGTAAAAGGGAGGGTAATGCTAGTGTAATGCTCGTATTATATATTTTTATTCTTGTAGATTTTTGTAATAATTTAGCTTTTAATGTATTGTTTATTATTCCTAGAATTTGTGTAAATTTGGTAATTTTCTTGTTCACATCTTTTTCATTTTGAAAAGGTATTTCACAACCCAGATAATTGAAATTTTGCACTTGTTCGAGGCATTGGTTGTTGTGTATTATCTTACTTCTGACTGGGTCTTGTGCTAAAAATGCCATTACTTTTGATTTTTGTGCTGAAATTTCCATCCCAAAATCTTTTAATATTTTATTTAATGTATACAATCCTCTTTGTAAATTATCCTCTGAATTGGAAATTATGACTTGATCATCGGCGTAGAGTAAGGTATTTGATGTTAGAGCACTGGCTATTTTGTTTCCTGATGTGTAGAATAAAATGAAATATTTGAAATATTTTCTTTCCATTAGCATGTTAAGGACTGTATATAGCAATAAAATTAAGTCATTTTTTCTAAAATTACAAAAAAAATTACGGGTGGTAGAAATATTCTGACTTCATTTTTGGAATCAGCACATGACATTACATAAAAAAACAGAAATTATACATTTAACAAAATCATTGTTTACCAGTGTTATTTAATAAACTTACAGACAGAAGAATGGAAGAAGTAACTGAAATATTCATTCATCACTATATAAATAGCTAACGCTATAGCATAAACGTTATGACAATGAATTTATTTTACTTGGGTTGTTCCAAAATTAAATTTGTAGTTGGCAATATTTTGCATTTGAAATGTGGATATGCAGAATAATGGAACAAGTTAAATGGATAGACAGAATAAGAAATGAAACAGTGTTGGAAAGAGTGGGTGACGAAAGAATGATGCTACACATACGGACAGCGAACGAACTGCTTTCTTTCTTCTGCTCCAACAGAACACTCGTGGTACCAAGTTTTGCAACAATCCAGTTCCCCTTTTTGGAAGAAAGTTCAGAATAATATCTTCTGTTGCACAATCCACATTTCCAGTAATCTTCAGTGCAAAAGATTAGTGCCCTCAATCGTCGTCAGTGGATTCTTCCATCACCAAGCTTATTTCTTTTTGTCTAAGATCTTTTTTTTCCTTTCATCCTGTCTTAAAAATAAAGACTGAGTAATAAATAACTGATTATAAATTATTAATAGTGTTGTAAATATGTTGTTCAAATTACCCCGTGAAAGACTAATCAAATTTCCTCACTCATCGACAAAACAGAATTGGATCATAGTACGAAGCACATATAGGTCTACTAGAATGCTTCACAACTAGAGCTACAAACTGCTAAGACATATATTTATTGTATCATGGTACTCTTTGTCAATGGCAACCTATAACCATTACAGGTTGCCATTGACAAAGAGTACCATGATACAATAAATATAGAGAAATGCCTTGAGGCTTTATGAAACATATATTTGTTGTTACAGTGAAAAATAACAAATTGAAATAGATTGAAACACAAAATAATATACGAAGTAACGTCAAGAAGATGTGAATTAAAGTCATGGTCCATGTATATAATGCATGAAAATAGCTATTGATCCTTTGCGTGTTTGTTTTTAAAATAATGTGTTTAATCTGTAACTGCAGTCAGTGTATTGATATTATATCTCTTTGTTGTTACCTATTACTTTAAAAAGAATGTGTTTAACTTGTAATTTTAAGCCAATTTTTCTATTATTCCTTTACTGTTTACATTTGTTTTTAAATCTTTTGTATTGCCCCTACTATTATATATTGCCCTTCAAGAATTTCGTTATTCGTTAGTTGTAAGTCATTACTTGTCTTATTATTTTAATTATTGTACTTGTTCCTGAATCACGTATGTAACTTGTAACCGTAAATCATTGCTTGTAATATCCCTTTATTGCTCTTAACTGTTCCGTTGCTCACGAATTAAGTATTAATTTGAAAGTGAAAGTCAAACTTTGTTATATTAATCTACTATTGATTATCTTTTTAAGGTCGTGTATTTACTCTGAAACGGTTAGACATTCTTGTATATCTTTTGCATTGATTATTCCTCAAACATCTCATTAATCTTTAACAGGATCCATTCTTTCATTAAGGTGCATTCTTCTACATAATTCATGTGAATTGTAACTGTGACCACTATTTTATATTATAACTTTACTATTGTTTATTGGTTATAAAATATGTATTTTGATGCCAACTATAACCCTAATATACCTCAGGGTGAAATAGAGTTTATTAAATTGGATAATAATAAAAAAACGGCTAAAGTAAAGTATAATAAGCTGCCAATGGACAGGGATTTTGCTACACACCTTCCAACAAAAAAATTATATAGATTCCCAATTCAGCTTGAAGGATATGATTTATAGAGAGAGGGTTCACAAGGTCCAAATTCTTTTCACTACCTATCACTTTTCAACATGGCGTCGCGCGTTCTTTCTTTATGCTGACAAAACGATAGCATTATCCATATTTCTCCGTTACTCAAATTAAGGCTGGTTCACAACAAACCGAGAACTGAAATGACAACGAGAACGAGAACGGAAATATTGTTAAAATAAATGTATTTAAATGTAAGCATTCACAATTAACTATTGTGAATGCTCACATTTAAATACATTTATTTTAACATTATTTCTGTTCTCGTTGTCGTTTCCGTTCCCGGTTTATTGTGAACCAGCCTTTAACCTTCTTTACTCTACAAGCCAGCTACTAGCAGCAGCTAGTAAACCAGCCTAGTGTGACACAGACTTTAAAGGGCAAAGTTTAAATTTTTTTTTTTTTTTTTTTACAAATTTTCTGGAGAGGTATGCTGAAATACGTTCCACGTTTAAGTAAAATCATGTGGTGGTTATGTGTTTCTGCGTGTGCGTGTATGAGTGCGTGAGAATTCTAAGTTCGAGAAAATGATAAAGGTAAGTAAGGCAAAGGATGTCCCGCGCCGTGGCGTCGTGGTCTAAGGCATCCTGCCTAAAACTCGCGTTACGGAATGCGCGCTGGTTCGAGTCCTCATGGGGGAAGAAATTTTCTCATGAAATTTCGGCCAGTGTATGGGACCGGTGCCCACCCAGCATCGTGATGCACTTGGGGAGCTACGATAGGTAGCGAAATCCGGTTGCGAATGGCAGCAATAACGGCTGGGGGAATCATCGTGCTAACCACACGATACCTCCATTCTGGTTGGATGATCTTCCACCTCTGCTTCGGCATGTGGGCGTGAGGCCAGCAGCCGGCTGATCGGTCTTGATCCTTCACGGGCTGTATTTTTTTTTTATTTTAGTAGATTATTTTACGACGCTTTATCAACATCTAAGGTTATTTAGCGTCTGAATGAGATGAAGGTGATAATGCCAGTGAAATGAGTCCGGGGTCCAACACCGAAAGTTACCCAGCATTTGCTCATATTTGGTTTAGGGAAAACCCCGGAAAAAACCTCAACTATACTGTTTTCGCTGTAAGAAAAATCCTAATGTAAACACAAGCACGTGGCTGTCATACCCGTGATTGGCTCCCAATCGAAACATTCACACGACGCAGGAATATATAGTCCGTATTTGGAAACTATCATCTTGTATTATTTGAAAATAAAAAATTGAATTCTAGTGTTAAATACAATGAAACATACAACTTCACTCATATGTAAAACGATATGTAAACGAAAAGCTACTTTTATATTTTGTTATGTACTATGAATGCGGATGAATACTAACAGTAATACCGAGGTAGTCTGTTCTTGTAACAAGCTGGAGTCACTTGAGCTCGTAGTTGTTCACGCAGACACGTGGTACTGAAGTATGGCTTCTGCATCCTCGGTGTGTGTGGTTAGTAAACATAAAAGTAGAAACCCTCTCAAAAGCGGAGAAAAACAAATAGTCTTAAATGTATATAATAAGTTATGTGAGTTTTAATTACAGTAATTATAAAGTAAATGTTTCCTAAGCAAATGAATGCATAGTTAGGCCTACTTGACGAGTAACGGGAAATGTTTAACATGAAACAGAATGTACAACAGTGGGCGGGAACACGTACTGAGAATCTATGGCGCTAACAGCGGCCAATGAAGCCTCACTTCAGTCACGTGCTATTGTTTATATTAGGATTTTTCTTACAGCGAAAAGATTATAGGCAACTTGTCCCGACAGGAAATCGAAACCGGGCCACCTGGTTTCGCAGCTAGACGCGCTAGCCGTTACTCCACAGGTGTGGACCTTACGGGCTGTAGCGCCATGGATTATTATTATTATTATTATTATTATTATTATTATTATTATTATTATTAAGGCAAAGGACAACGAAACGTGCTATCGTAGCTTCTTTTGAGGAACTTCAACCCTTTTGAGGCTTAAGAAAGATTTTTAGAGAGAAGTGGAGGTTTTTTTTTTTTTTTTTTTTTTTTTTTTTTTTTTTTTTTTTTGTAGGCTATTACTTCTTTGATGTGACGTAGTGAAAGTTTGCATGACATAATGAGAAACCAACCACTCTCCCTGTTCATTATTGTGGAGTGTATTCCAGCCAAAAATTTCGCGCTGCGTTGAAAATATTAAATATTTATTCTCATGTTGAAAGTGTCCCGCATTTCTGTTTATACAAACTGAAAACTGTAGGCTGGCCTTCATTAATGCAGGTGGCGTACATACTGATTCGGTATAGCGGAGGCTTGGAAATACTTTGGAACGCAAGGCCTGCGTTGGTACCTCAGGGATCACCAATCACCACATTGGACAGATGAGAGCGAACAACCCCTAGCTTACTTGTGGTCCAGTACACCCGAGTTTTAGAGGGTAGGGGGGTGGATAGTAGCTTGGTAGATGTGCCGTACTAGAAAAGGGATGAAAAGGGGTGAGTGACGACCATCTCGACATTTCAACCCCAAGCTTCTCCTCTACTACTAAGATTCTACCCCCTTGCCTTCCGCCCTCTTAGTTTCTCATCCCTTGGTAATATACACACCCTGTCCCCACCCTTCCTCACCCTGAAATTTCCATTTTAATGGGGTTCACTACTAGCTATGCTATGGGCAGGTTGATCCTTCTCCTCCCCGCAAGAAAATGTAGTCCACGCTGTACAATGTCCCACGCGGGGGGATACAAACCGAAACTGGCACAACCTGGTTGCCATGGTGATAATATCAGTAGCTGTAATGTAGTCAATTCCATTCAGTTGAATATAAATGTGTATGTGGGTATGATACAGTAGTTTGAAATAAATATGTAGTATTGGAATTAAAAGCAAACCGTGCGTGCATATGGGCTATTCCATCTCAAATCGACCGAAATATAGAGAAAATTGACCTTGCAATTTTTAAATACAATGAAACTTTTACTGTCCGTAGGCAACTATTATACAATGCTTTGTGCAAAGTTTGAGGCATCAGAACTTCATAGTGTTTAAATTAAATAGTAATATGCGTTACAAGAGCGGTATGTTGAAGTTTTCATGTTCGAGGAAAAGTTTGAAAAAGCGAAACGTAGTTGAGCTTTTTTAATTTCCGAGAATTGAAAGAAAACATACCGCTCGTGTATCGTACATTATTTTGTGCGAAGATCCTATATTACATACCTGAAAAAGGAATTTCTAGTTAGTTGTAATGAAATCTCCATCTTGATTTCTATTCAATGACGGCAAATTTGCAAAACAAAAATATCTATCTTCAACATTGTTGCTTTAAAATGTTTTCTGTGTTTACTATAGTCCAGCAGGCCGTGGTATACGTCTGTCTTTTTTTCCCCCCAGTCTATGATGAGTCTGGAATCTTGTTGATTTTTTCACGGCTTTCTTAATGTTACTTGCATCATGAATGCAGTAACTTTACTGGAGTTGTAGAGTTTACTTAATTTTTGCCAATATTTAAAAACAATAATTAACAGTACAATTTAGTTGAAATTGCAGTGGTAAGTTTCCAGTTTATAATTATTACTATATTGAACGTCTCTAAAAATAATATGTTAAAAGCCTAAAGCAGTAAAATCGATATGTCACCTAAGAAGAGGGAAATTGTTATGTGTGTTAGGTTGGGAATACTGAATGTGGAATTTTAGGCTTTCCACGGATTGGTTTTGTGCGGAAACCAAGCAAATACGCACGATCTCGCACAAAATAATAAATTAGCGGTCTTACTAATAAAAACTCTATATACAGACATTTAACTGTCTTATACAATGAGTAACTCGTTTATAAGTCTTGTGCAAATTCCTTACTAATAATCACCTATACCACCCATAAAAAATTGTAGCCCTTGTACTGAGTTCACTTCATCTGCCAAGGCGTTACAGTTTTCATTCAACTAATAACCAGAGCGAAAGACTTGAACATCACTAGTTACATGTATATCTGTGTGCATTGTGAATCGGAACACTATGGCAGCGTTTACTTTTGCAGGGCTCGCCTATATGCACTCGGTATACAGAGCAGCTTTAGGTAATTCGCGGAAAGCAGAGCGGCCTCGTCAGATTTTGTAGCCAGAAAGACGCCAACCTACACAACAAACATTCGCAAGTGTTGATCGGCGTCTTATCGAACATGATACACTGGCTGTCAACTGACACAACTGCGGAGCACAAAGAACTCGTAACAAAGCTGAATTTGAGGAGGAGGTGCTAAATCAGGTTGAACAGGATCCTTCAATCAGTACCAGTCACCTCGCACAACGGATGGGGGTAAACCATGTGAGTGTTTGGCACGTACTCTACGAAGAACTGTTCCACCCATATCGCCTATCACAAGTGAAAGAGGTTTGCGACTATATAGCCTATTTTTGTTACTAAAAGCTACCTATTTGGTTTTTCAGAAGTATCAGATTTTAAGTAAATTTAATTGCTAATATTTCCTACACAATTTCAAAATTCTAGCATTGGTTTAATACAAAAGAAATGGGATTCTCTTTATTTTTTACTTCTAATTCTTCTGGTGGTCATATTATCAGTAGGCACTTTTTTGTAACTTGTAAAGGTCTCCAGATATAAAGTCTGTGTGATTTATCTTGTCCCACTGTGAAAAGAGAGAGAAAGGAGATATGTCTTACTTCGTCTGTATTGTTATGGCGATGGGGGAATGGAGCGGTGCCGTCCATCCATCCAGTGGCGGAAGGGACTAGTTGATACATTCTGTAGCGCACAATAAAATTACAAAGTATCTCTCTTTATACTGTGTAGTTCCGTCACTGAGCTTGTCTTTCAAGAAATTAAGTTCCGGTAGCCTGCACGATAACAAGGTTTTGAAAGGAATACTGAAAATTTACAACCCTCCTATAATCTCCACCCTCATTTGAAGGGACTTGGTTTTATTGCTACTGAGACAAGATAAACCTTACCAGGTATAATAATAATAATAATAATAATAATAATAATAATAATAATAATAATAATACTTACTTACAAATGGCTTTTAAGGAACTCGCAGGTTCATTACCGCCCTCACATAAGCCCTCCATCGGTCCCTATCCTGTGCAAGATTAATCCAGTCTCTATCATCATATCCCACCTCCCTCAAATCCACTTTAATATTATCCTCCCATCTACGTCTCGGCCTCCCCAAAGGTCTTTTTCCCTCCGGTATCCCACCTAACACTCTATATACATTTGTGGATTCTGGATATAATAATAATAATAATAATAATAATAATAATAATAATAATAATAGTTGTAATAATAATAATAATAATAATAATAATAATAATAATAATAATAATAATAATAATAAACGATTAGGGAAGACACGGAAATTTTACTTGAAGCAAGTAAAGCGATCGGTTTGGAAGTAAATCCCGAAAAGACAAAGTATATGATTATGTCGCCTGACCAGAATATTGTACGAAATGGAAATATAAAAATTGGAGATTTATCCTTCGAAGAGGTGGAAAAATTCAAATATCTTGGAGCAACAGTAACAAATATAAATGACACTCGGGAGGAAATTAAATGCAGAATAAATATGGGAAATGCGTGTTATTATTCGGTTGAGAAGCTCTTATCATCCGGTCTGCTGTCCAAAAATCTGAAAGTTAGAATTTATAAAACAGTTATATTACCGCTTCTTCTGTATGGTTGTGACACGTAGAGGGAGGTGGAGTATGATGATAGAGACTGTATTAATCTTGCACAGGATAGGGACCGCTGGCGGGCTTATGTGAGGGCGGCAATGCATCTTCGGATTCCTTAAAAGCCATTTGTAAGTAAGTAAGTAATAATAATAATAATAATAATAATAATAATAATAATAATAATAATAATAATAATAATCGAAAACACAGCGCGCATATTTAGTGACTCCCAAGCTGCACTTCACAGCATCGCTGACAAGTACAACCGTCACCTATTAGCGATAGAGGCAAGGGAATTACTTGAAAAGCACGCACAGCACATATGCCTCACTCTGGGTCCGTGGACACAGTGGTGTAAGAGGAAATGAAAGAGCTGATGAACTAGCGAAAGCAGCAGCCTCCAGCAGCGAAACTCCGACATACAGTTTACAACCAATATCTTATATCAAGAAACAAATACGACAACAGACACAACAAAACTGGAATACTAGATGGACGACATGCACAACCGGATCATTTACAAGAGACACCTACTTCCCAACAATCCACGACCGACTCAAAAACCATCACTTCAAACCTACTTTCGCAGTTTCTCTCTGGACATGGGAAATTTGATACTTACTTCGACAGATTCAACATTCCAGCAGACATCGACTCTACAGGGTCCTGCGGCGAAGACTTTCACAGTGTGAAACACCTTCTATTTGACTGTCACTGGCCTTCTATGCCCAAGGTTGCGGGTTCGATCCCGGGCCAGGTCGATGGCATTTAAGTGTGCTTAAATGCGACAGGCTCATGTCAGTAGATTTACTGGCATGTAAAAGAACTCCTGCGGGACAAAATTCCTGCACATCCGGCGACGCTGAT
This sequence comes from Periplaneta americana, assembly GCF_040183065.1. Lineage (NCBI taxonomy): Eukaryota > Metazoa > Arthropoda > Insecta > Blattodea > Blattidae > Periplaneta > Periplaneta americana. Next base: position 119,119,495 of record NC_091129.1, read on the forward strand.
ATAACCTCTGCAGTTGCGAGCGTCGTTAAATAAAAGATAACATTTAACATTTATTTGACTGTCCTATTGTTGAAGCAAAGAGATTTCAAATAAAGACACATCTTCTGGATCGCGACACCGAATATAGGACTCCACTATGTGAAGTAATCAAAAAACTTTGTTGCTACAGACAATTTATAGACTTGCTAAAATTTATCTTCAAAAGACTGAAGATACATATTTCACCATTATCTGTGTAAAAATGAGTAGTATAGATAAGTAGTATACCGTAGAACAAAAACTAAAACCCTAGCATACCGCTTGGTGAATTAGGGTTCTTTTCCACGGATATTTAATAATAATAATAATAATAATAATGATAATAATATAATAATAATAATGATAATAATATAATAATAATAATAATATAATAATAATAATGATAATAATAATGATACTAATAATATAATAATCATAATATAATAATAATAATAATAATGGTACTAATAATACAGACGTGGACAAATTATTAACAAAATTGACGATTTTTATGATAATTCTGTTTACAAAATTTGACTTTTCAATTTACACTACAGTTGACAATTTTTCATATTTCTATCATTATAGTTGACAGAAAAATGCAAAAATGTCGACTGTAGGTTAAATTGAAGAGTCATTTTTTGTAAGAATATATAATAAAAATCTTAAATTTTGCTAAAAATTTGTAAATATACAAAAATTTCAACTGCAGTCTAAATTGAAGAGTCAAATTTTGTCAAAATATGAAATAAAAATCTTCAGTTTTGCTAATTATTTGGAAATATCCAAAATGTGAACTGTAGTCCAAATTGAAGATTCGAATTTGGTAAAAATATACAGTAAAAATCTTCAGTTTTACTAATAATTTGTAAATATACTAAAATATCAAATGTAGTCCAAATTGAAGAGTCAAATTTTCTAAAAATATACAATACAAATCTTAAATTTTGCTAATAATTTGGAAATAACGCAAAAATGTCAACTGCAGTCTGAATTGAAGAATCTTATTTTGTATAAATATATAATAAAAATCTTCAATTTTGCTAATAATCTGTCCACGTCTGTATAATAATAATAATAATGATACTAATAATATAATAATAATAATAATAATAATAATAATGATGATAATAATAATGATAATAATATAATAATAATAATGATGATAATAATATAATAATAATAATAATAATAATGATAATAATAATGATAATAATAATGATACTAATAATATAGTAATAATAATAATAATAATAATAATAATAAGTTCGGAAATTGTTACACGAATACGGTAGTAAATCTAGAAACAATATTGTATGTGAGATGTGGAATAAAAACTGAGAATTTAATATTGGAAGATCAGAAAGGTTGTATTAAAGGCTGTGGAGAATTTGTGTATATGCGGGTTCGCGTGGGATGGATAGAGAAAAGTGAAGGACAAGAATGAGCTTTAAGACTTTAGGCACTGAAAGATGTGTAAATATTAGAAATCTTTATATAAATAATAATCATAATATTAATAATAATAGTAATAATAATAACGAGTAATAATAAGCCTTAAACTCTCTTCAGGGCAAGGGTCTCCTATTTACGTAGGGGGTGGCTGGGTTGTTTGCTAACATGGGGAGCAAGTCCGTGAGAGTTTGGGTGATTTTCCTGTATGCCTTAGGCCTAGTTTTACAAAAGCCACTCGTCACGGAATCGAGTAAAAAGAACTCACTCTTTTATTATTCCTAGCAACGGTAACATAATAAATATAACTTTACATATCAAATATAAACATAGCAACGGTTTGATTTATTTGAAGGTGTTAGATAAAATACCTGGGAGCAACAGTAACAAATATAAATGATACTCGCGAGGGAATTAAACACAGTGTAAATATGGGAAATGTCTGTTATTAACCGGTTGAGAAGCTTTTGTCATCTAGTCTGCTGTCAAAATATCTGAAAGTTAGAATTTATAAAACAGTTATATTACCGGTTTTTTCTTTATGGTTGTGAAACTTGGACTCTCACTTGAGAGAGGAACATAGGTTAAGGATGTTTGAGAATAAGGTGCTCAGGAAAATATTTGGGGCCAAGAGGGATGAACTTACAGGAGAATGGAGAAAGTTACACAATACAGAACTGCACTCATTTATTCTTCACCCGACATAATTAGGAACATTAAATCAAAACGTTTGAGATGGACAGGGCATGTATCATGTATGGGCGAATCCAGAAATGCATATAGAATGTTAGTTGGGAGGCCAGAGGGGAAAGACCTTTGGGGATGCCGAGACGTAGATGGGAGGATAATATTAAAATGGATTTGAGTGAGGTGGGATATAATCATAGAGACTGGATTAATCTTGCTCAGGATAGGGACCGATAGCGGGCTTATGTGAGGGCGGCAATGAACCTTCGGGTTTCTTAAAAGCCAGTAAGCAATAATAATAATAATAATAATAATAATAATAATAATAATAATAATAATAATAGTTTTATTTTCCACTCAACCAGGATCAAATCACATAGTACAGAAAAATACATACCATTATACAAATATTAACTTAAAAATAACAATAAACATAATAAACGTAAGTAAGTTAGATAAAATAGTAAAATTTAATACTTGAATATTTGAATTGAACTTCGATAACTTTAAGAAGTTGGCAACAATGGTTACAAACCATTTCGTAAGTTTGTAGAAGGAGATATAAACTGCAAAGGGACGAATCCCTAGGTCCTACTTATACAGTGCAAGGTATAAATCATAGTTGCTCCGCTGCTTTCGAATAGAAACGAGAGTTTTTGAAAAACAATTGGAGAACGCAGAGCGCAGTAATGGACCCTCCACCCACTCCCAGCCTCTTAAACCAAGAGCCACACAGCGCAAGGAAGAGCTCTTAAAATTCCGGACTAGCAACGGATAATTCCCATTAGCTGCCAGGGTTTGTGATGGACGATGATGGTTTCTTCTTTTTTCCTCCATTTTCTGTGCACTAAATTGAATGTAAGTACACGGGGAGAGTGGAACTGAAGACAAGTCCGCAAACCACAGCTGTGTACAGATGTTTAATTAAGCTGTGCAAGAGGATGTATAAAGCTGACTCTTCATCTGAGAATCCTCTTACATCACAAAAAGCTGTTTGATATTTTTATACTTCAAAGTTAAATCTTCGCAGCATCGTTCTCTCTTTCTAGACACTTGGTCAAAGAGGTCAAGACCAAATCAAGTGGAGATGTTTAAACTGCATTCTAATCTTCTTCTTTCTATTTTTTATCATCATCCAACCATTCCAGTTGCCACGGATGTTACATTTTTACTATTTTCAAACTCAATATATTGAAAATGAAATTACTTCTGTCAACTTTTATTATTAGAATCAATTTAGAATATCAGTATCATTTTGCAGAAAAAAAATTGTTTGAATAAAATTTATTGCTATTGCAGAAAATAAAGATCTTCGGTTGAGAATACAGCGATGTTCTAATTCATACCTGCACAAACAGCGCTCAACGAGCGCGCGCGCTCCTTCAGAGTGGGAGAGCCGTGTTTACCGCTCGCCGAAACGGAGAGGAAGATACGTCAGAATGACATAGACTTGCTATAGGTAGAGGAGAGGGAAACGACCACTCAGTTATCTAGTGGAGTGCAGTGTGTAGGCCTATTCTCAGTAACAGTTTAATGTTGCTTTTCTACTGCTACAGTACAGTATGGAGGAATCTAAAAGACGGAACATAACATTTAACATTTAACGATTTACAGTTCGAACTTATTGATCCTCAATGTGAACTAAGGGCTAGATCGTTTGAATAATACTACTAGCCTGGTTGAGTTCTACAACACTGAACATTAGCAATAATATCCACGACTACACAGGCTGGCTGTGAAAATGATTGCTATGTTTGTCTCAACATTTATATTTGTGAGCAACTGTTTTCTACAATCAACTTTAATAAAGGCAGACATCGAACAACTGTAACTGATATTTCAATACGATCAGTAGGCTACTGTTCCTTTCAGCTGCCAAGAGCATAAAACCTCGTTTTGATATACTGATAAATAAAAATATAACGAAATGATAATGTACATTTAAGTAGCTATAGAATTTCTATTATTTCTGTAGAAATAAATATTTCTTTATTAATTAATAATAGTCCAAGATAGTTTTGCAAACACTGAACGGGAATTCATTTCATAAACACTCGTAACAGTACTTCCTTTTGTGTTTATTTTGTACGAGATCACCCCTTCTTCCAGTCCACCCTTATACAGAGCGCAGCTAATATCTGCATTCCGCTCATGAGCTGTGAGCCGGCTCGGAGAGCGCAAACCTTGTGCGGGCCTGTTTTAATCGATGTGCCGCCTGAATTTCGTATGGATGTAAAAATTTAAGTCGAAAGAGCAGATAGGATGGAATCATTAAAATGACGAAATTAACGTGTAGTAGCCTTAAAACTGTCGTTGTTGTAACAGCTTTTAATTCCAAAAACACGTTGTACAACCGCTCCATCTTCCCATGATGACTAAATGGCATTGTATTGGTAAAAGTATATTGAATGTCTAATAGTATGTGATGAAGTAATTAGCTTACTAGAGGACGGATGTTGATGAAAAGTCATGTTCTTATTTTTCACATTAGAATGATGCCTATTAATATAGAAATCCTTTCTATGTTAATATCAACGTAAAAAAAGTAATTTCTTATATTCCATTTTTTGGAGTTTTTAATCTAATAGTTCATTTTTATATTCTTTTCGGAATTTTGTGGTCATTTTTAATACTTTGAAGAAGTTTTAGATAATTTGGAATGTATTTTACTTTCTTCTTTACCGATAGGTCTGTTAAATCATTTTCTAACCAAATAGGTCATTAGTAATTACCTACTGAATAAGTGAATAACAGTGAAGTTTGAGTTCTATAGTTTGGAACAGACTCTAAAGTCCATCCTTCATTCCACTGAAGGCTTCACTTCACACAATGGAAGTAATATAAAATGCTTGACAGCAGCTTAGTTTAAGTGAAAACTTTGACCTCTACTATTCTTTTGTCGGTACGAGGGTGTCTTTAGAATTTATGTTTGGAAGGGGGGAAACTTTCACCATGTCCTGCACAGGATGTTGTGTACTCAACATGGTTCGGAAGGGATGTCTACTGTAGTGAACAGTATTTTTAACACAAAGATTGCAAGAATGCACGCTGCTCCCACAATATGTTTCGTCATTCACACTCCCTCATCTGGAAGATCTGGTAACAAAAGTGAAGCACGGAAGGAGGAGGAGACGGAGAATAAAGGCACTGATACGGACCACACCTGATTGAAACATATTGCAAACTCTCTTTAAAATCTATAATTTTCCCTTAAAACCTTAATTTTGTTTCATGTTCTTTTCCTTTATCTTAGCCAAATTCCAGGAAGTTGCCTCCTCTCTCCGAGATTTTCAGGGCAGTCATTGAAACAAGGTGACTAATTTTTAAGAAGTTGTGGTGCGAGTACGGTGGATAGTATTTAAATGTAATTTTCTTTTAATTTTATGCAATTTTTCCATAAGTTTAAGGGCATTTTAATGATCATTTTAAGTAGATTTTTAGGTCATCAACATCCGCCCCCTAGACTAATTACATAGCCTATACAGAGTGATTCACCCACACATAACAATCATTTACTTCGAAAACTCCTCAAGGGGGAAGAAATTTTCTCATGAAATTTCGGACAGTGTATGGGACCGGTGCCCATCCAGCATCGTGATGCACTAGGGGAGGTATGATAGGTAGCGAAAATCCAGTTTAGCAAACCAGCTTTAACGGCTCGGGGGATCATCGTGCTAACCACACGATACCTCCATTCTGGTTGGATGATCGTCCACCTCTGCTTCGGCCGGCTGGTCGGACTTGGCCCTTCAGGGCTGTAGCGCCATGAATCTACTTTTTTTTACTTCGAACACTAGTGCATTAAAATTTTCGAGACAAAAATATTTGCAACTAAAGCAAAAATGAACTTTCAATTGAGCTGGATTTCATCAATCAGCCCTAACAGGAAGTAGGGTCAGTGGCGTATCACTTTAAAATCTCAAATGGGAGTCGGGATCCTTGTCAAGTTGTGAAGTTCTTTGTCAATGATATCACTAGTTTGTGCTTTAGTTTTCTTGCACTACTTCAAAACACTATTTAGCTCACTCTTTATGAAGTGCTCAAAATGATAATTTAACATGTTACCCTAAACTGACAAATTTTACGAAGTATTTTAATCAACCATGATTTTATTTTAAACTAGCCGTACCCGTGCGCTCCACTGCACCTGTTAGAAATAAATATAAAGTAATTACATAATTAAAATAGGACGTTTGATCCAGGGAACATTCGTTTTTGATAGAAGGATAAATCGTTTAATATGTTACTTACTTTAAATTGTATTTAAATAATTTCAATGCAGTCATTTTGGTCCAGACAGCAATCATTTGTTGCAAGGACAAATCCTTTAACATGCTTCTTAATTTTTATTACAGGCAACCATAGTTTAACGATGATTGACATATCATTTAGTTTTAATGTGTATGCTTCATATTACTTGCTGTAGGTTTCCATTGAATTAAGGTAATAACTTAATTTTAACCCCTGTTTTCTACGTCTTCAGTAAATGGCGCTTGGCCCACCACGGTTCTGAACCCTTCAAATAAATTAAATAGTGATACAGCATAAACAGTGATATGTAATTATATTTCTTTCTTTCGAAAATGTAAGAATTCACGATCTCCTATGTACCATTGCCATGGAATGAATAAATGTGTTTTTTCTTCCTACTCAAAAATTTTATATTTTGCACATAAAAGTTACTGCAGGAACAACAACGCTATAATCTGAGGTGGTGGTGAAAATGTATTGTATCGTTATTTTAAAATTCTTGTATATCCTTAAATTTCACTCAGAAGTTATTGTAATAACATTATAGAATTATGTCCATCTAGAGAAACTACACTTTCCAAAGGTGAAATAATAATGAAACAATTAATTAGCTTTCGATATTACTTCATACAAACACAGAAACATTCTGTGTAGGCTATGTTTAATAGCTTTCGATTGTTGTTGTCCAAGGCCCCTTATAGACGAAGTCATTTGTTTCTATTTCAATACAGCGCCTTAGATGGCGTTGTTATTGTAATTTTAAAACTCATTTATCTCATTAAATATCAGTCCTATCAAAATCTTGTATAGAATAACACTTATAGGAAATCATTTTTAAAGAAACATTTATTATGTAACATTTTTCATGAAAATTAATAATAAGGGAGATATTTCGATTTATTTAATTCAGGCCCCCTTATAACCCCCCTTTTAAATAAAGTATTTTGAATGACATATAGCCTAAAATCTATGTTACAACGAACTTAATTTATATTCTAATTTTCATATAAATCGGTTCATCCATTATCACGTGAAAATGTAAAAAACATCCAGACAGACAGACATACGAACAAAAATTTCAAAAAAGCGATTTTCGGTTTCATAATGGTTAATTGTACATGTTAACACCAATTATTTTTGGAAAATCGAAAATTACCAGCAAAATTTTGGCTACAGATTTATTATTAGTATAGGTATGACCTACGTTTTCGGCACTATCGCTTATAATGTTCACAATGTAATGTATTTTGCTTATTGACTATTGCTTATATAGGTAAGTTCAGGTGAATCACGCGTTCATCAGTTCCTATTAACGAATACGGTAGCAGACTCAAAAAAATTCAAACGTTCACTGTAGTTAAAGGTTAAGGGTTACTAATTAACAGGAAAACATTTTAAACACTCAGAATTCTGAGTAAACACGACGCTAATAAATAACAAAAAGTATCATGCAGCATTAAAAATGGTGCTGTGATATTCTCCTACCTCCATCACATTATCCCCGCACATTGTTTGACGTCATCGTGTGGGGAAATCTCCCATGATGCACCACTGCGCCCAAGTCACGGCCTGCAAATAATAAAAAAAGAATGTAACTTAACGACTGTTGCATAGTAACGTAATTTCGTCAATATGTGATTATACCATTCATACTTTTCAATGTACACTGAAAAGAGCAAAAAAAAAATTAATTAAATTCCATTATAACTCTGGCAACGAATTCACAAATTATTAAAAATAATAAAAATGTACCTCAAACAAAATTTTTGAACTCTTCATCAAAGCACATGACATATAATTTCATTTATACGGTTTCAAAGTCAAGTAAATGAACGCAGAACAGGTAGGCTAAAAAGTAACTAAGGATTTATGAAATACTTTATCGTGTGAAACGTTTCCACTTCTCGTGTCTGATTTTTCGGTTAAATAAAGACAGACTTAAAGATCAAACAAATACTAAAACAGGCACGATGGCTACACACTATCCAATAAATTACACTAGACTCTTGCTAATCCGGCCCTCAGTAATCCGACGTCCTAGTGTACTCCCTATCACTTCTACTGTAATATGTAATTTTCTGAGGAATTTGCTCCAGTGTCATGCGTTATGCTGTATTATACACGTATATACTTACATATACATGCGCCAGCCATGTGTGGATCATTCTGATTTCGATTTAAAAGTACAAGTGAAGTGATTGACGAAGATTATAGATTTATATTTAATAATATTATGTAAGCACTCTCAATAATCCGGCACCAGAGTGCTGCAGAACAGCGCTTACAACCGGTTTATATTCGACCGGTTGCAGGTCAACCGGCGAGGTTGGACATTCGTTCGAATATCCGGCATTGAAGCGGTTGCGTCTGGCTAGATAGAACCACAGATATAGAGGACAGAATACCAAGCACATTTCACAATACAGGAACTCTCATGACATTTTGTAACTATACAAATGGAGTAATTGAAGGAAATTTACTTTTCCTAATTAAAAAAGGGTTAGCTTGAAATTCTTAGGCAAAATATTTGGGCTAAGAAGGATGAAGTTACAGGAGAATGGAGAAAGTTACACAAAGCAGATGCACGCATTGTATTCTTCACCTGACATAATTAGGAACATTAAATCCAGACGTTCGGGATGTGCAGGGCATGTAGCACGTATGTGCGAATCCAGAAATGCAAGTTGGGAGGCCTGAGGGAAAAAAACCTTTGAGAAGGCCGAGAAGTATATGGGAGGATAATATTAAAATGGATTTGAGAGAAATGGGATATGATGATAGAGACTGGATTAATTTTGCACAGGATACGGACCGATGGCGGGCTTATGTGATAGCAGCAATGAACCCGTGGGTTCCTTAAGAGCCGTAAGTAAGTTAGCTTGAAACAGAGTTATAATTGATTGGACACTTTGGTACATTTATCTTCATAACTAATATGTAAAACAACTAATTGATACCAGTAACAACGAAGGAAATAAGAGTAATGCATAGATGAAATCTGACGTGTAAACAAATACAAGAATAAAATAAATTACAATTACTTACAAAAGAGAAGAGCAAATATGTACACACTTACTATTGTAACGTTCATACTTCAAACTCAAAATATATAGGCTACCTCTGAAAGAGTAGTTGTTAATATAGCCTATGTCTTTTAATTATTCTAAGTGGATGTATTATTATTTCTCTAATAAATCTTTTTAGTGAGATAACAAGTTAGCAAAAATAAAAGCACTCTCAAGTCTAATGATTGTAGTTTCATAATGCATGCTTCAATCAATGAGGAGAGAGGAGGAAATATCATTTGATACACGATGATAATCGCGTCTTTGCAACGATTCTTGGAACTCCTGGATGGCTCAATATTATCTGTTTTTTTATTTCAGTTGGTTATTTAACAACACTGTATCAACTACTAGGTTATTTAGCGTCGATGAAATTGGTGATAGTGAGATGGTATTTGGCGAGATGAGACCGAGGATTCGCCATAGATTACCTGGCATTCACTTTACGGTTGGGGTAAACCTCGGAAAAAACCCAACCAGGTAATCAGCCCAAGCGGGGACCGAACCCGCGCCCGAGCGCAACTTCAGACCGGCAGGCGAGCGCCTTAACCGACTGAGTCACGCCGGTGACTCCTAATGATTTTAACAACATTGTTTATACTTTGCGTTCTTCACTGATAGCTTGACATCTGAGTACTAAAAACGAATAAATTCCGACTATAAAAACTGATTTGCATAGGAATATACGTACACAACAATATACAGGTTGTTAAAAAATAATGTTTACGACGCTTCAGGGATAACAGAGGAGGTAAAAACAAATATCTTTTGTAAGTGACAAAACTTTGGCAGATGCGTCGTTTAATGTGTAGGCCTACGTAAGTGTTAGTATAATCCATGAAGAATAAGACCAATTGTCGTTTTAGAGGTGGTGTTGAAACTGCCGTCCATTGAAGGCATTGCACGACTGGTATCTTCGTACAATGAAGTGTCTGCAACGCTAAAAAAAAGGCAGAAATTGTCTCTAATAACATGTGCAGCTTCAACAACATGAGCAACTAAGTCTTCTACGGTATCGATCGGTGTCTCATACACAAAACGTTTCACGTCTCCCCACAAAAAGAAATCCAGTGGGGTTAGGTCCGGTGATCGAGGTGGCCACGTTACCGGCCCACCCCTGCCAATCCAACGATCGGGGAATGTAGCATTTAGGTGATTCCTGGCACGACGATCAAAGTGTGGAGGGGGCACCGTCATGCTGAAACCATATTCGTTCTCTGATGTTCAATGGGATATTTTCTAAAAGTTCTGGTAGGACGTCGCGTAGAAAAGAAAAATAATTACCACCACGGAGACTGTTAGGCAACAGATAAGGCCCTACAAGATGGTCGTGCACAAACAGAACTAGCCAGTGTGTGTTGTGACGGAAGTCAAGTCATCTATCCTTCAGGCCATCTAGCGGCAAAACGGCGCATCTGCTAAAGTTCTGTCACTTAAAAAAGATGTTTGTTTTTACCTCCTCTATCATTCCCTGAAACGTTGTAAACGTTATTTTTAATACCCTGTATTACGATGAGACGGAGTAACAACTTTGTCCGTAACAGAACCTGAACCCGGGATCTTGTTTCCAACCCTATGTAAAATATCCACATCCATTCTCCCCGCCCCACGTTCAGCTAGACAACGTATAATCTAAAAACTGTTCAAATATGTTCGCCGTTACGTTTTCCATTGTACTGGATTCTAACAAGGCATTACGAGCAAATATCAGCAATAAAAGCTCGAAGCCTGGCCTTTCACATATAAATCCAGGGGCATCTATCACGGAGGCAATAATCTCGCCAGCAGAACTGACGTACGTAAGTAGGCCATGTTATTGATTTGGGATCGTAAACAAACATGTGCGGCAATATCTAATGTTTCACTGGAGTCATCGGGGGCAATTGCCAGCACAATAACGCCATCCATCATCCAGACGGTCGGCCAACAAAAAGCTGCATTTGTTTTACATCAGTCTCATTTCAATCAAAAAGAATTAAATCTCTCTGTTTAAAAATTCATTGCACGGCATCTTTCACTGCGGTTCACTGGCAGAGCATACGCCTCCCACAACCGAAACAGCCAAATTGGATTACCCTCCACAGGTGACACGAAGTTCCTGTGTACACGCCACACAGGTGTACAGAAGACAGGTAAAGATACGAGGATCATTTCATAAGTCATGGCAGCTGTATTATATCAACCAATAAAACTGCATGAATAGAAATTCTCTATATGCGATTAAAAGTCACTTCAGATAGCCGACCCGGGTTCGATTCCCGGCGGGGTCAGAAATTTTATGGCGGTGCACAACTTCTAATCACTAAGGATGCTATGCATAGACATTTCGCTAGCCCGCGCTACGAGCGTGCTAAACTAGCCCCGGCTATCGAGTGATTACTTGTACAGGATTCATATCATATCATATCGCTAACACTGGTTTATGAATACGAAAAACATTAGTTCGCTCATCATCCACCGGAAGCCCGCGCTAAGAATGTCTATGAATCTGGCGGCGTGCTATACAACAGGAGCAGGAATAGAAATTTTATGCAACAATACGTTGGTAAAACAAATGAATCTGTTAGTAATTACTAGTGCTTGTCACTTGCGACAAATTTACCGATCCAGATTTATGCAAGAGAAATAACTAGGTTTTCACTTATTTACTAATTTGTCGCTAGTAAAGTTAGTAATTTTACCTACATATATGCAGAAGGGCTGGAACAAGTGGACAGCTTCAGATACTTGGGGCGTACTGTAAGCAGTAACATGAGCTGCACGGGTTCGATTCCCGGTCGGGGCAAGTTACCTGGTTGAGGTTTCTTCCGGGGTTTTCCCTCAACCCAATTGAGCAAATGCTGGGTAACTTCGGTGCTGGACCCTGGATTCATTTCACCGGCATTATCACCTTCATCTCATTCAGACGCTAAATAACCGAAGATGTTGATAAAGCGTCGTAAAATAACTTGCCAAAAAAAAAACATGAGCTGCTATCAGGAAGTCGAAAGGAGGATAGGAATAGCCAAGGAACTTTTAATAGAAAAAGGAGCATCTTCTGCGGACCCCTAAAAAAGATCTAAGGAAGAGACTAGTGAAGTGCTTTGTGTGGAGTGTGGCATTGTATGGGTCAGAAACATGGATATTATGATGAGGTAAAGAGAAGCGAATAGAAAAATTTGAAATGTGGATATGGAGAAGAAATTGTATGCAATAATTCGTTGGTAAAACAAATGAATCTGTTAGTAATTACTAGAGCTTGTCACTTGTGACAAATTTACGGATTCAGATTTATGCAACAGAAATAACTGGGTTTTCACTTATTTACTAATTTGTCGCTAGTAAAGTTAGAAATTTTATCTACATATATGCAGAAGGGCTGGAACAAGTGGACAGCTTCAAATACTTGGGGCGTACTATAAGCAGTAACATGAGCTGCTGCCAGGAAGTCAAAAGGAGAATAGCAATGGCAAAGGAAGCTTTTAACAGAAAAAGGAGTATCTTCTGCGGATCCCTGAAGAAAGAACTAAGAAAGAGACTAGTGAAGTGCTTTGTGTGGAGTGTGGCATTGTATGAGTCAGAAACATGGACATTATGATGTATGTATTTATTCACATTGCAAATGGATAAATACCCGGTGACAGTGGTAACTAATTACACTCAATAATGACAATTAATAATAAACACAATTATTAAAAACATAGAAATTAATAATAATACTAATAATAATAAATACTAATATTAACTAATAGTAATGATAATAATAATAATAATAATAATAATAATAATAATAATAATAATAATAATAATAATAATAATGAGCATCCGAAATTAAACGAAGCACGATCGCTGAAAATAATATTTAAAGTAAATCTAATTTGTATCTTAACCCTAAGTTCGAACTAAAACTCACGAGTATCATATGTTCATACATGCACAAGTACCTTTCAGCAGCACACTCATTTCGCTGTGAACTCACTCACTGCACTAGAACTGAGACACATTTCACTGATACTATCCTGATTTCACTAACACTTAAAAAACAGTTCGCTGTTCAAATACTTTGCACTACCACTATAAACTATAAAGCTTCACTGACACAAACACACTTCACTTACACAACACAATTCACACTTCACTGATACAACACTTCAATAACAAAACATCAATTACACCCTTTAAATAGTGTGTATAATATACTACCGTCTATTAGTAAAGTCCTTAAGCCTTTTTTAAAATACATTTTTGGTTATTGGTAAAGCCTTTAGTAAGTCTGCAGGTAAAGCATTCCAGTCCCTGATAGTACGATTGAGAAAAGAAAACTTTCCAGTGTCCGTCCTCTGTCTTCTTTCCCTCAATTTACATGAGTGGTCATTCCTTGAAGAGTAATTTGGCGGCTGCAACCTATTTTTTATTTCTCTCCAGGCAGGCTAAGCGAAGAGAAGCGAATAGAAGAAGTTGAAATGTGAATATGGAGAAGAATGGAGCGTGTGAAATGGTGTGACAGAATAAGAAATGAAGCTGTATTGGAAGAGTGGGTGAAGAGAGAATGATGCTGTGGAATTATTGGTTGGGTCACTGGATGAGAAGAAACTGCTTATTGAAGGATACACTGGAAGGAATGGTGAACGGGAGAAGAGTTCGGGGCAGAAGAAGATATCAGATGATAAGCAACATTGTATCATATTCTGAGACTGTGCGGTAGGTAGAAAATAGGAAATATTGGAGAATGCTGGGTTTGCAGTGAAAGACCTGCCCTTAGGTAGGACACTATGAATTAATATGCCATTTTTAATCTTGCGTACACTACTTTTAACACTTGAATATAATTAATTCATTAACTAGCGGACTTACTCGTGTTAATTATGTAAGTTTGTGTGGCTTACAGCTGTTTCGGTGCTTCATCACACCATCCTCAGAGCTTACTAGATCTCGGCGTCATCTCGAACTTCTCTGCCTGTTATGTGGGTGGGTTTGATTGATGAAAGGTGTTGAAAAGTGGAGTCAAATAGTGTGTGTACTGAAAAACATGCAAAACACAACACAAACACAAGAACACAAGAAATACATCACACTAACATATGAAAACAAAAGCACACATAAGATCGCATCTTCATTCAGAAAGCAGAAATACAACATAGCATACAGAACAGAAAACACACTACAAAGACATCTCAACACACAAAAAACACAAACAAATAAATACGACCACCCAGGTGTATACAAACTCACATGTAATAGTTGAGACAAGTTCTACATAGGACAGACAGGCAGATCATTCCAAACACGCATCAAAGAACACATTAAAGCAATAACCAGAGGACACAATACATCTAAATACGGCGATCACATAACCAATGCTAACCATACATACAGTAACATAAATGCGGACATGGAAATCCTACACATACAACCCAAGAACCAAAACTCAACACACTAGAACAATACGAAATATTGAAACACACTAAAACACAACCCGATCAAATTCTCAACACACAGATCAATTACAGTACACACTATTTGACTCCACTTTTCAACACCTTTCAACAATCAAACGCACCCACATAACAGGCAGAGAAGTTCGAGATGACGCCGAGATCTAGTAGGCTCTGAGGATGGTGTGTGAAGCACTGAAACAGCTGTAAGCCGCACAAACTTACATAATTAACACGAGTAAGTCCGCTAGTTAATCAATTAATTAATATGCAGCAGGCCCCTGGATGTAAGACCAGCGCGCTAGCATGGGGACACAGAAGCGACACTGAATTTCTGGTTAAAGAAATATAGAAATAATACTGCATTTCTTCTGAAGTCTTCGTTTTGTCCTCTGTATTTCTAATGAGATCTTCCTTTCCGATACGAAATAAAAGTCCCATTTCTCCATGAGTTTGCACGCTGACCCACTGAACTTGTATACGTTTGGTTTAGTTTGAGGTATGTTACAAAGGCAGCACAAAACTTTGGAACACCTCTGCTAGGAAATTTAATTTAAAAGCTTTGTTGCATATAATGAAAAATAAAAGTAGACTGTGATGGATAGCAAGAGAGGCTGAAGAATGCGCTGGATTGCAATGTGGCCCGTCATCCAGCGCACGTGTGAGTAATTCAAATCTAATGTTACAAAACCCGACGCTAACCTCACTCTGTCATTGTGCGTGGTATTATGTTGTGTCCCTTGTTTTTGCGATGAAGCCCCGGCTGGGTCCATGTTTCAGTGACTGTACATACTTTATTCTAACAAAACCTTTTCCAATAAAAACCGAAATGCAGTTTGCAGCCGCAACCAGTTAAATTGTACCAGGATTGTATTTACAGGGCATTGTTACATGGGATGCAGTGCAATCATCTGCTGGGATATGATGCGGTTTGATGACATTATCTTAAGGCAAAGTGCGAAAAAAGTGGACATTATTATTATGCACTATGTAATGTTGCAATGTGAGCTATGCAAAGGGAAATGACGTACAGGGCATGTGATAAGTAGATAACTCAAGCGAAAATGACAATAGACCTATGATATACACAATAGTAATATGCGTTACAAGAGCGGTATGTCGACGTTTTCATGGTCGAGGAAAAGATTGAAAAAGCGAAACGTAGTTGAGCTTTTTTAATTTCCGAGAACATGAAAACAAACATACCGCTCGTGTATCGTACATTATTTTGTGCGAAGATCGTTTATTACATACCTGAAAGACGAATTTCTAATTAGTTGCAATGAAATCTCCATGTTGGTTTCTGTTTAATGACGGCAACTTCGGAAAACCAAAATATCTTTCTTGAACATTGTTGCTATAAAATGTTTTCTGAGTTTCCTATACTCCAGCAGGCTGTGATATACGTCTGTCTTTTTTTCCCCCCCAGTCTATAAATGCGAACTTAAAACAAACGGTAAGGTTATGTAATGATTTATTATTCATTTTAATATTTTAACAATATTATTTATATAACATATTGCAGTAATAACATCCGCATCTGGAATCTTGTTGATTTTTTCACGGCTTCCTTAATGTTACTTGTATCAGGAACACAATAAGTTTCGTGGAGTAGTAGACTTTACTTAATTTTTGCAAATATTTAAAAACAATAAGTAGCATTGCAATTTAGGTGAAATTGCAGTGGTAAGTTTCCAATTTATAATTATTACTATGTTAAACGTTTCTAAAAATAATATGTTAAAAGCCTAAAGCAGTAAAATGAATGTCGCGCTTAAAGCGGTAAGAAGAGGGAAATTGTTATGTGTGTTACGTTGGAATACTGAATGTGGTATTTCACACTTACCGCGTATTGGTTCTGTGCGGAAAACAAGCAAATACGCACGATCTCGCACAAAATAATATACTATGAGGTGCGACATACTATGAAGTGATTATGCAATATGAAATTAAGTGGAGTAATATTACATGAAGTGATACAATATGAAGATAGTTATGAAATGTGTAGTTAAGTTATCATTGATGAATATGAATTCAAATGATGAAATATGAAATCAAATGATGAAATATGAAGTCAAGTGACGAAATATTAAGTCAAGTGACGCAATATGAAATCAAAGTGTTGCAATATGAAGTCTAGTGATGTAATATGTATTTAGATGTTTCGTTATCGTACAATATGTACAAGAAAAAGTTATGTAAAGCATTACTTGAAACACATGTTCTGTGTTGGTGAGTTTTTTTGAATAAATGAATTGAGCCTATTCGGCCTGCTGTGTAGTGCTATATATTGAATTTATTAACATGATGTTGTATTTGCTCTGCAATTTGCCAATTATAGCTACGCCTACATTTTGCATTTTTGGCTGTGATGTCTGTACTTGGCTCTTTTTGATTTGTTTTTATTTGGTGTTTTTCACTTATATCTGTATCTGTATCTTTTATTTAGGTAGTATCTATTTGTTTGTTTTTTTTCTTCTCTTTTCCATTTTTAATTTGTAATTACACTTGTATCTGTTTTACCTCTTTTTTTTCGTATTGTATGCAATTCTATGTTATTTGTTTTATCTGTACTATCTATTGTCATTGGGGCTTTGACCTGTTATGGACATAAATAAATAAATAAATAAATATGAAGTCAAGTGATGGAATGTAGAGCCAAGTGATGGAATGTGGAGTCAAGTGATGGAGCAGAGTTAAGTGATATAGGGCCTATACTTAGTCAAGTGATGTAATATGAAGGCAAGTGATGATGATGAAATATGAAGTAAAGTAATAAAATATACGAAGTCAAGTAATGAAATGAAGAGTCCACTGCAAGAATGAGGATGTCATTTGAAATATATTTTGCAGGAGAAGCGATTGAAAGTTTGAAATGCTTAGCGCTCAAAGCTTAACTGTGATTTTCCGATCATTACTGGAGAATGACTATCAGTGTTAATTCCATATAATTCTCTATGTACATTCTATATGTCTTAAGCTATGCATTGACAGTCTTGGTCCATTTTCGACAAGAAAGTGACATCTATAATTCTTGCAGTGGACTCTTCAAATATGAAGTCAAGTGATGTAATATGAATTCAAATGATGGAATTTGGAGTCAAGTGATGGAACAGAGTTAAAGAATACTATACTTAGTGAAGTGATGTAATATGAATTCAAGTAATGGAATTTGGAGTCAAGTGATGGAACAGAGTTAAAGAATACTATACTTAGTGAAGTGATGTAATATGAATTCAAGTGATGGAATTTGGAGTCAAGTGATGAAACAGAGTTAAAGAATACTATACTTAGTGAAGTGATGTAATATGAAGTCAAGTGATGCAATACGAAGTCAAGTGATGAAATATAGTTACGTGATACTACACATAGTCAAGAACACTAAATCCAGACGTTTGAGATGGGCAGGCCATGTAGCACAAATGGGCGAATCCAGAAATGCATATATAATATTAATTGGGAGGGCTGAGGTAAAAGACCTTTGGGAAGGCCGAGACATAGACTGGAGGATAATATTAAAATGGATTTGATGGAGGTGGGATATGATGGTAGGGACTGGCTTAATCTTGCTCAGGATAGGGACCGATGGCGGACTTACGTAAGGGCGGCAATGAATCTTCGGGTTCTCTAAAAGTCATTTGTAAGTAACTACAATCTTATGTACATTACATTTTCCAAATAAAGGAAATCATTAAAATTTTTCAAAACATCATACTCCAAAACTGAAATTAATTTTGGTACAACATAATAACAACAGAAGACTAGCGTGTCCTTACGAGCGCAACGCACTTCAATTGTTCCGACTGTACCTCGCACACTTATTGAGTTTTGGTTTCCTCGAGCCGCCCTTAACAGGGTTAGAAAGTTGGTGAACTATCGCGGGCTGCATAATGTATGTGTAGGCGTCAAGCTGATGGAGTGAGCATGGCAATAGCATCCATTACTGAATATGTCATATCGCCAAGATTGATGCCTCGCAAAGAAATGCGGGACAGAAGTTTTCAATACACCCTCAAGATGGGATTTAAATTTCAAATGTCAGGGTCCTCAAGTGCCAACATTGTTCGGCGACTCCTCCCCCCTTAAACGTGGACTTGAGGGTTGCAGCCACCACCCCATTGACATATATTATCCCCTTCTTGTGTAAATAGATTCCAACACAACACTTATGCTTACAATGTTGTTTTTTTTTATTATTTTCTCCGTATACAAAGTACAGGATGATTCAGAAATGTTCATCAGATAGACTACTTATAGCCAGAATTTCTAGTACGAAAATATTTGAGATGTGACTTAATAAACAAACACAATTAATGTATAGGCCTAGATAAGGAGGTGAGACCTGGCATGTGAGCTGTACGAGAAGGCAAAGAATGAATTATCAGAAAGAGTTTGTTTCAGGATGGCTAATATCGGCTGTTTAGGTAAAGGGGCTTAAACCAGAAAATAAAGATTTTCTTTGGAACAACAAAAATTAAATTTTAACATATTATTAATACGATGAAAGAGTAATGGAACGGAGAAAAATTCTCTCCGGCGCCGGGATTTGAACCCGGGTTTTCAGCTCTACGTGCTGACGCTTTATCCACTAAGCCACACCGGATTCCACCCCGGCGTCGGACAGAATCGTCTCAGTTTTAAGTTCCAACTCTTGGGTTCCCTCTAGTGGCCGCCCTCTGTACTACGTCATAGACATCTATGAACCTAGGACCGAAGTCCACACATGTGCTGAGGTGCACTCGTAATGAGTGACTAGTTAGCCGAGATCCGACGGATTAAGCGCCGTCTTAAATCACGAAGTGATTTACGCATATCATATATATTATTATAATGTACCGAAGTACATATGATATTTCCATGCAGATATTCTGCGTCATCATACGACGCCGGGGTGGAATCCGGTGTGGCTTAGTGGATAAAGCGTCAGCACGTAGAGCTGAAAACCCGGGTTCAAATCCCGGCGCCGGAGAGAATTTTTCTCCGTTCCATTACTCTTTCATAGTATGATGACGCAGAATATCTGCATGGAAATATCATATGTACTTCGGTACATTATAATAATACATTATTAATAACTTTGTTTGAAGGAATGTAAACATAATTGTCAGAAAAGCATCTTCACATTTTACAATTAAATTTTAACAAATTACACAAATAACAGCAAAAAAGTCAAATTTAAAGAAATGACGTTAAATCCTTTTACCTAAACACCATCGCTATTATACAAATCTACCGACACTGAAGTTCATCTCAGACCGAAGCCTATCTTTCCCTTCCATACCCATTGATAATACAGGGTGTTTCCGAGATGGTGTTACAAACTTTCAGGGATGATGGCGAAGAGCACATGTATCAATTTGAGATAGGGAACCATGGTCCGGAAATGACTGAGTCGAAAGTTATAAGCAAAAATAGTTGTGTGGAAATGGAATTGTAATTTGGCACCACGTGCCCTCCTTCCCTTAACCTTTGGAACTGTCGTGGAAAGATGGTATGGGCCGGATGTCTCCTCCGATACAATCTGTGAGCTTGTTTACTGTTCCCATTGGCTCATCCGTATTATTATTATTATTTTTTTTTTCAAAATTCCGTTCTCTGTGCAGTGATGAAGCGTTTCCCACACAACTCAAAAACTATCCAACATTATGTAATGAAATTTTTTGTGTGTATTTATGCATGTCATATCTACAACATGATGCAAGATCACTTCTCTACCTTTGATAGATTGATAAAAAATAAATACATTTTAAAAAATGGTCAAATATCAGTAGGCTACTTTCTTCTAACACAAAATAAAAAAATGTATGTTATTTATGAAGGAATGTCGTTGAAAGAGCATGATATCGTTAACATGAGTTTCAGCAATAAAATAAGAACGAGAGTACATGAAAAAGTTACCAAGTTTATGAGTTATAGGGAAAAAGCTCCATCACTGTACAGTGTACTGCCACCATTCTGAATTTTGAAAAAAATAAATAAATAAATACACACACACACACACACACACACACACACACACACATATATATATATATATATATATATATATATATATATATATATATATATATATATATACAGGGACATCATTTTATTTTTACTAACATTTTTAATATTAACCTTTCTATTAACGATTGAAACACCGTTTGCTACCCCTTCCACGACTGGAGTTCGATGATACTGGCGTAAAATACAAATCACTTTACTAGGTATAGGAGGGAAGAAAAGTAGTTCATCCATTTATGTAAACTAGGAAATACCGCAATTTTGAGTTTGATAATTTTCATTAGGTTTTTGTGTAATCAAAATACAGTACTGTATTAACACTTAGTGTTTTTATTCACGAATTGAGCTATCCATTCGGCCGTATTAATTATGCAGTGTATATTGTACTGTTACAGCACATTAGCGTACAATATAGAGAATGAAGTTAAATTGAAAAATAATCATAATATGGATATTTAAATACATTTTTGAAAATGGTGGCCGTTCATTTCGATACAGGCTTCAGTTCTTTTGTACATATTATCGCACTATGTATGTATGTATGTATGTATGTATGTATGTATGTATGTATGTATGTATGTATGTATGTATGTATGTATTTATTTATTTATTTATTTATTTATTTATTTATTTATTCACACTGCAATGGGTATATACCCGGTGGTAGTGGTAACCAATTATACTCAATAATGACAATAATATACTTATTAATTAAAAATACAGTTAATAATAATAATAGCAATAATTAATACAAATAATTAATACTAACAATAATTTATGATACTAATAATAATAATAATAACAATAATAACAATAATAATATTAATAATAATAATAATAATAATAATAATAATAATAATAATAATAATAATAATAATAATAGGGAATATCCTAAATTAAATGAAGCACGATCACTTAAAATAACATTTAAAAAAATCTAATTTGTATCTTAAATCTAAGTTCGAACTAAAACCCACGAGTATGATATGTTCATATCTGCACAAGTACTTTTCCACATTACACTCATTTCGCTGTCAACTCACTCACTGCACTGGAACTACTATAGACTATTGTACCTAATTCCAATTACCAGTTTCGTCCTTCGTACGAGTAATTCATGTTGAAATAATTCTGTATCTACTCTATAAAAAAAATACCTTACGTACTGCAAATTCAGTCTTCACTTCTGCCCGATCCGAAAAGATAAAATTACTCAGAAATGCTATCTACTGTCCGTTCAAGTGGTTTTGTCGCAGGGTCGTAGAAAGGGGGGGGGACACGTGACAGTTACTTACTTAAGGAGGCCCTTTTATTTAAGTTATTTTAAACACTTGAATAATATTACATAGACGTCCAATTCCTAAAAGAAATTAATGTTTTCAGAAAAGAGCTAAGATAGCCCAGCTACTAGACTTTAAAGAGAGGCGAACAGAAGCAGGTGGGGGAAACCGGGATGCGACGTAGGCAAACGGACGACAGTATCTGCACGAAAATATGATTCAATATTGAAAGCTCTTCCGTCACTGGAAAACGCTAACATATTTCTGGAACGTACTATACTCGCTAACTCAGTACTGCTTACACGCCCTCGGCTCTGTGTCGTGAACGGTTGGAAGTTTAGTAGTAGAAGGGGTGGGAGTGAAGTACATTAAAAAAACTCAGGTACAATAAAAATTGAAGTAAAAATAAAATGATGTCCCTGTGTGTATATATATATATATATATATATATATATATATATATATATATATATATGTATATATATATATAATTTTTTTAAATCGTAAAAGTATTTTTTTTTCCTATAGCAGAATGATAGTGTTTTACACATACCAATTTTCATTATTGTACAAGATACAGTAATGGAGGAAAAAAAGGTTGAATATTTCCAAAACTTTTACTGCTGTAAGCTATACTTAAGCCCTTGAAGAGCAAAAAATGTACTTCCATAACCGCAGTTTTATACATTTTAAGTCGGTATGAAATTTATCCCGACTTTTTTTTACTATATCACATCAGCCCTGCTTGACCCTATATATTATTACTAATATGCAAATATATTCCTGCTAGTGGCTTGTGCAGCAAATGCTGCAAATTAAGTTCTTTAGACGTTCAAATAAACATTTTTCAGATTTATTTTCAATGAAGAATACCAGACATTCGGAAAGTTATTTGCTTCCATAACAATGAAAGATACTCTCTCTCGAGAAAATATTGAAGAGAACCACGCATATAAATATCTACACCACACCGCCATTAAATACATGAAAAAGACCCAACCCCACTTGATTAATAATTATAAAAATATTTTATTTTTAATAATATTATTATCTTACGTAAGCTTTATAGCTTTCAGTAACATATACTATATATATATATATATATATATATATATATATATATATATATATACACTATTTAGCCGCCACTCAGTAAAATATAGAAATCAAAATTTAATTAAGTTATTTTCTACATCTACTTATATAACCCCAAAACGTTTCACTTTCATATCATAAATATAGCATTAATGTGTATAATTAATGAAAAATAGTCACATCATCACATTAACTACAATAATATTTCATTTCTAATGGTAATAATGTCATCAAACCACCACAAGTTTTGTAGTTTTTAATATCCAATACACAGCTGTACCCAGAAAATTACACACCACAGAATCGAACCTGTAAATTATTTTTAGTAAGTTAAGTTTTTAATAACCAATGTAATTTTAACTCTAAATATGTCAGCATTCTTGCAGATCATGGCCTTCGTGTAATATTGTTTGCTGTAGTGTGTGTTTTGTTTTATTCTGAAATGCAACACAGCCGACTTGATGCTCGCTTCGCTTCTCCTTTACAAAAAAGCGAAGGGAATATCAAGTCGGCCGTGAATGCTATTAGCTAGTTCTCAAAACTGACGACAGATGGATTTTGGAAAATAGAAAAACTATGTTTAAAAATTGACATTTCACTGAAAACTACTATTTTTCCGAAACACTTTGAGTTCCAAGCTTCAAAATGAAGGGTCATTTATTAAAATCCGTCCAGCCGTTTTTCCGTAATTTCCATTACCAGTTCAAATTATATATATAGATTTTAAGCGCCTCTAGAAATTTGTTCTCCACCATGTTACCAAAGTAATGATTTTGGATGGCACTGTACTGTTCCATCGAGAACGAAACATTGAATAATAATCCAGAAAGTAACTATGTTTCTGATTTGTTAGATAGAACTGCACGGCACGGTTCGATAGGTGGACATAGCATGATCCTTACATCTGTGTGGTGTTTCGAGTTCAGAATGTTACGAGATGAACACATAAAGGGCTTGCCAAATTGGGTATTAATTAATATTGCATACAATGCGCCCCAAGGACTTGGAAAGTTTGTTCGGCAGAGTCTTTGATCTGAAAATACACTCGGGATTTCTGTCTGACAAGAACGTGGAGTCCGATGCTAGCAAACATTATATTTCCTCAGCCACTGAAGCACTCAGTCTTTTTTTTTTTTGTTCCTTTCTTTTATAGTGGATGAAAGCTTTGGGTTGTATCCTTCACCAGGCCTCACAGGAATTTCTGAAACTGCGATTCTCTTAGTTCAGATCTCACAAGTCAATGTAAAGGACATAAGATATGTATGTACCGAATTAAGGCGGGCAAACAAATACCCCTTTACATAATATAACGTATTACATAATAGCATTACTTAATAAATAGAAAGGTTTCTTAACATTGAATAACGTCTGTCTGTGAGCTTACAATTTGATTAAAATTAAAAAGCTTTTGTTCATTCATGCATTCATTCATTCATTCATTCATTCATTCATTCATTCATTCATTTATTCATTCATTCATACATTCATTCATCCGTTACTTTTACCTTCATCCTTTAATTTACTACAAAAAAAAAGTATTAAAAATTTGTTTAGAAAGCAGAAAGATTACTCAACTGAACTGTTGTTTATTTAAACATTTCAAAGTTTTAAACACTAAACAAATGTATTATTTTATTAAAATACTGTATTTTCACAGAAATCTTAATAACCAGGGACCAGAAGTTTAGGCATTATGAATCATTAAAATAGGCAGGCAAAAAGGCATCATAAATAGCTAAAATAGGCAGGCAAAAACATTTTAAATAGCTAAAATACGCAATAAAAGGCAATTACACAAACCTTGCACTAGATCCACAACCTTGCACTTTCCACAAAGGGATTTCGGCAGCAAGAAAAGCTTTACATAAGTCGAATGCAAATTGAGATTTTCCACTCGATGTTGCAATTCTGTTGGAAGCAGTTCAGATCTCACAAGTCAATGTAAAGGACACATGTACCGAATTAAGGCGGGCAAACAAATATCCCTTTACATATATAATGTATTCCATAATGGCGCTACTTAATAAATAGAAAGGTTTCTTAACATTGAATAACGTCTGTCTGTGAGCTTACAATTGGATTAAAATTAAAAACTAGCGGAGTAACGCAAAAAAGGTTTTCTTCATTCATTCATTCATCCGTTAATTTTACCTTCATCCTTTAACTTTACTACGGAAAAAATTATTAAAAATTTGTTTAAAAAGCAGGAAGATTACTCAACTGAACTGTTGTTCAAACATTTCAAAGTTTTAAACACTGAACAAATGTATTATTTTATTAAAATATTTTCACAGAAATCCTTGCTAACTAATGTAAGTTCACTCTTCGTTGAGAGACTACAACGTTTTCATAATGTGTGCATACGATTCATCTGCAATACTCGTAAATTTGACCATATAACACCTTCCCTCCAGTTACTTTCATGGGTGCGTCTGAAGGAACGAAGAACAATACATTTACTGTCTCTTCTTTTAGAATCATGCATACTTCTACTCCGAATTATCTGTTATCGCGCTTTCAATTTCTTACAACTCTTGGAAACCGACATCAAGCACTTATTTCTATCCATCATCATAGAACGTCTTTATACTCATCTTCCTATACTGTAGAAATACCTCGCCTCTGGAATTCGTTACCTAATGACGTCAGGGACTGCCGGACTTTATCACAATTCAAAATTAAATTGGAAAATTTTGTCTTAGTTAATGTTTTTAGATATTGCTAGAAGTATTGATATGTGTTTTTTTCTTTTTTAATCTAGATTAAAATTGCAAGTTTCTGGTTTATGTTAGTTAATTACTTAGGATACAATGAATAAATGATACTTAATCACTCGTCTAAAGTTTGTGTGACTGCAACTTGTGTGTACATTTGTGTGCCTTTACTTTGTTTATAGTGTGATTTTTCTTTTTATTTCTATTATTGCATTTATATTTCTGGTGGTGTGGAAGAGAAAGCCTGGTGATTCAAAAATAAACTTTATAAATGACCATAACAAAAAACATGCCTTTACTAAATACTTTTGCATTGTAAAGTAGGCTTTATTCCACTAGTGAGATAAACACTTTACCTCACAGTTTGAACTTTATCTCATAGTTCATTAGTATTTTCCTAGTACCTGGGCACACACGTATACTTTTCCATTCAACTATTACTCAAGAAGTTAATATATTAGTTACTAGATGTCACTACCTCTACTTCTTTATTACCATTTCTTAAAATATATACATACACCCAACTCTTTTCTCCATCTACTACGTCGTAATTTGTGCATTGCATTCATATCTAATACGCATTTTTTTTTACAAATTTGTAATAAGTTACCTTTTGGGAGGCGAGGAGACTTGAACCTACGAAGTTGCGTTTATAGGATTTTATAATAACACGCGTTAGTCAACTGAGCTAAACAGACACGATGATTAATTACGTTTTAATGTTCATCTTAAGATTAGAGAAGTAAAATGTGAAATTATTCTAATCACATTAGTCCCGTGAACACTTCTAAATAATCCCTCAAACTTCAAAAAGAATAAAATACACGTTTAAAATGAAAAAAATATATATTAAAATTATATAATTAATTATAATTTGTTATTTATCCAACGCCTTAGATACCATTCTTCACTAATCATGGTCTCCTAAATCATAACCTATCTAGTATACGTATCGATTCTAAAATCCATGAGATGATATGTGATTATATGAGGACTTATTTTCAACATATTTTCTTTTATAAAACAGAATTTTTCGTTATGGTCATGGATAAAATTACGTATGGTACTTGTGAGCGTGATCTTTATTGCGCGAGTGGAAAGATGCACTTACCTCGCAAGTACCATAATAGTAATATATATGCGTTACAAGAGCGGTATGTTGACATTTTCATGGTCGAGGAAAAGATTGAAAAAGCGAAACGTAGTTGAGCTTTTTTTAATTTCCGAGAACATGAAAACAAACATACCGCTCGTGTATAGTACATTATTTTGTCCGAAGATCGTTTATTACATACCTGAAAGACGAATTTCTTATTAGTTGCAATGAAATCTCCATGTTGGTTTCTGTTTAATGACGGCAACTTCGGAACACCAAAATATCTTTCTTCAACATTGTTGCTTTAAAATGTTTTCTGTGTTTACTATGCTCCAGCAGGCCGTGATATACGTCTGTCTCTTTTTTCCCCCAGTCTATAAATGCGAAATTAAAACAAACGGTAAGGTTATGTAATGATTTATTTTTCATTTTAATATTTTAACAATATTATTTATATAACATATTGTAGTAATAACATCGACATCTGGAATCTTGTTGATTTTTTCACGGCTTCCTTAATGTTACTTGTATCAGGAATGCAATAAGTTTCGTGGAGTAGTAGACTTTATTTAATTTTTGCAAATATTTAAAAACAGTAATTAACATTGCAATTTAGGTGAAATTGCAGTAGTAAGTTTCCAATTTATAATTATTACTATGTTAAACGTCTCTAAAAATAATATGTTAAAAGCCTAAAGCAGTAAAATGAATGTCGCGCTTAAGCAGTAAGAAGAGGGAAATTGTTATGTGTGTTACGTTGGGAATACTGAATGTGGTATTTCACACTTACCGCGTATTGGTTCTGTGCGGAAAACAAGCAAATACGCACGATCTCGCACAAATAAATATTGTCCTTCAGAGCAACTCCTATTTCAGGGAAAGTTTGTTTACATATTGTACAACATATAAAATATGGACATTGCGATAGTTGTTTTCTTTACAGTCCGACACGGCTTAATAAACTAGTGTGAGAAATGAAGTTTTGCCAATTTAAGGGTTAAAGTAGGAAGTACTTGCTTAAATACTTGGGCTCATGTTTGGTGCCCGTGGCACGATCCCACGTGAAACTTTAAATCAACTTAAACAATATAAAATTTCTGATGCAACGATTGATGCCATAGGATCTCACGTGTTAAAATCATCCTTAGCTATAATTAGTAATCATTTGTACCCAACAAAATTTTTATTGTAAATGATTTCCTACGTTTTCTTATCTTAATGGTTTTTTCTTTTTCTTTCCAAGTGTCACAAAATTGTTTTGTTTACTTATTATTCTTTATGAATTGATTAGTAGGCCGATCTATCGAACCCTTATTTAGGGCGGCTTTTATTTCTACAAAATATATCTATCTAAAGAAATTCATAGGCATTTTGCATAATCATTTATATAATGTTTAATCCTTTAAACTTTCTAAATTGCATATTGTACTATGATTGCTACCTACTTTATTCATTTTTCCCATCTTGAATTTTCGTACACTACTTTCAACACTTAAATACAAATGATTGTTTAAATGGCAAACTTACTAGTGTTAGATTGTATAAGCACGTGTGGCTTACAGCTATAGGCTCTGATGATGGTGTGAAGAATACACCGTAACAGTTGTAAGCCACACGTGCTTATACAGGGACATCATTTTATTTTCACTAACATTTTTAATATTAACATGGCTATACCTTTGGATCAAGATTCAGAACCGTAAACACCGTTTGCTACCCCCTTCCAAGACTGGAGTTCGATGATACTGGCGTAAAATACAAACATATTACTTTACTAGCTAAGTGTAGGAGGGAAGAAAAGTAGTTCATTCATTTACAGTGAACTAGGGAATATCACGCTTTTGACTTTGATAATTTTCATTAGGTTTTTCTTTAATCAAAATATATTATAGTATTAACAATGAGTTTTCTATTCACGAACTGAGCTGTCCATGCGGACGTATTGATTATGCAATGTATATTATACTGCCTACTGCACATTAGCGTACACTATCAGAATGAAGTTAAATTGAAAAATAATCATAATATGGATATTTAAACACATTTTTGAAAATGGTGGCCGTTCATTTCGATACAGGCTTCAGTTCTAATGTCCATATTATCGCACTATAGACTATTGTACGTAATTCCAATTACCAGTTTCGTACTTCATATCAGTAACACATGTTAACATAATTCTGTACCTACTCTATGAAAGAGTACCTTACGTACTGTAAATTCAATCTTCACTTCTGCTCGACCCGAAAAGATAAAATTACTCAGACATGCTATCTACTGTCCGTCCAAGTGGTTATGTCGGAAGATCGTAGAAAGGGAGGAAATCACGTGGCAGTTTATTACTTAACGTGGCCCTTTTATTTAAGTTATTTTAAACAATTGTATGGGTATAATATTACGTAGACGTCCAATTCCTAACAGAAATTAATGTTCTGAGAAAGGAGCTAAGACAGCCCAGCCACTAGCCTTTACAGAAAGGCGAATAGAAGCAGGTGGGGGAAACAGGGATGCGACGTAGGCAAATGGACGACAGTACCTGTGCGAAAATGATTCAATATTGAAAACTCTTTCGTCACTGGAAAACGGGAACATATTTTTGGAACGTACTGTTTACTCTGAACGTAAAGCTACTATATGCGGTCTTGGATCTGTGTGGAGGACGTTGAACTTCATTAGTAGAAGGGGTGAGAGTGAAGTACATTAAAAAATTCAGGTACAATAAAAATTGAAGTAAAAATAAAATGATGTCGTTGTACAATCTAACACTAGTAAGTTTGCCATTTAAACAATCTTTTGATTTTTCTCTCTATTCCATATATGCATTTTTTAAATTGTTTTCCAGACCTATATGGTCATCTGTTATGGTAGGCGGATTTTATTATTATTATTATTATTATTATTATTATTATTATTATTATTATTATTATTAATTTTTTTCGATATATAAATATATATTATACAAATATTATTATAAAATCGCAAAAAATATAAAAGAAGAACCTCATGTTTAGACTACCAGAAGAAGTATGACATGTGCTATAACTGAACCTAAATCACGGACCAAGGTTATACAACTCCGTCTTCTTATTTCCTATTATTCCTTACAGGAACATAGGAGAGCTACAAACGACTTCATCCGCATTCTGTTCTTGGCCAGCGCTTTTAGTACCTATATATATCTAATTTGAACTGGTAATGGAAATTACGGGAAAACGGCTAAACGGATTTTAATAAACGACCCCTCATTTTGAAGCTTGGAACTCAAAGTTTTTCGGAAAAATAGTAGTTTTCAATGAAATGTCAATTTTCCTACATCATTTTCTTATTTTTAAAAATCCATCTTTCGTCAGTTTTGAGAACTAATTAATTGCATTCACGGCCGACTTGATGTTCGCTTCCTTAAGAGAAGCGAGCATCAAGTCGGCCGTGTTACATTTCAGAATAAAACAGAACACAAACTACATTAAACAATAGACTATTACACGAAGGCCATGACCTACAGGATTGCTGACATAGAGTTCAGATGGCTCAGATTCTTTCCCATCATAATGCCAATATGTCGATCTTCATTTGTGCAATTTTTTGATAACGTATAAAAAATAATTTACAGGTCTGATTCTCTGGTCTGTAGTTTTCCGAGTATAGCTGTGTATTGGATATTAAGAACTACAAAACTTAAGAATGTTTGATGACGTTATTGCCATTAAAAATGAAATATTATTATAGTTAATGCAACACATAATGCTATATTGATATATCAAAGTGAAACCTTTTGGGGCTTTATGTAAGTAGACGCAGAGAAAGAATATTTTATATTAGATCTTCATTTCTATAATTTACTGAGTAACGGCTACAGGCCTATATAAACTTATGTTACTGAAAACTATAAAACTTACGTAAGGTAAAAATATTGTTATTAAAAATGAAATACTTTTACAATTATTAATCAAGTGGTGTGGGTCCTTTTCATATATGTAATAGCAGTGTGATATATAGATATTTATATGTCTGATTCTCTAACTTTCCTTGGTAGTAATTGAGTCATGCTTCCTATTTTAGCTGCGTCTTTAAACTACATCAAAATTAATTTCATATTTCTTTGGTTTAATTGATTAGATTTGTGATCGCTGCCAAGCATATTTTGTTGTAGGGAACATAGCATACCATTTCACTTACAAGATTTTGTAGTCTCTTGATCACCTCAGCAAGATCTCTTAGTGGGAAAAAGTGATTCTGCCCTCTACAATTCAGGGTAGTTCACGAAACATGCAGCAGCTATACCAAGATGCTAAGTCTTTTGTTCAAAGCATGACAAACCTTACATTTTCTCAACTTTCACATACAATCCGCAATGACCCGAAATAGCTACTGCATTACTCCCGCATGAAAACCCATTGATCATCATCTTGACATTGTTACTAGCGATTTCGCATTGAAACTCAAGAACTGAAGACGGATAGGTTCAAGGAAAAGTATTTGGCAAAAAGAAAAAAAAAACATTGAGAGGGAGTATGTTTCACTATTATGGAAGCAAATAACTATCAAAATGTCTGGTATTCTTCATTGAAATTAAATCTGAACAATTTTATTTGAACTTTTCATGGACTTAGTTTGCAGCAATTGCTGCACAAGCCACTAGTATTATATATTTCACACCATACTACATACTTTTACATATTTTAACATTATTGCAAAATATATAATAATAATAATAATAATAATAATAATAATAATAATAATAATAATAATAATAATAATTAGTTTGCAGCAATTGCTGCACAAGCCACTAGTATATATCTAATTTGAACTGGTAATGGAAATTACGGCTAAACGGATTTTAATAAACGACCCCTCATTTTGAAGCTTGGAACCCAAAGTTTTTCGGAAAAATAGTAGTTTTCAATGAAATGTCAATTTTCCTACATCATTTTCCTATTTTTAAAAATCCATCTTTAATCAGTTTTGAGAACTAATTAATTGCATTCACGGTCGACTTGATGCTCCCTTCGCGAAGCGAGCATCAAGTCGGACGTGTTGCATTTCAGAATAAAACAAAACACACACTACAATAAACAATGGGCTATTACACGAAGGCCATGAACTCCAGGATTGCTGACATATTTAGAGTTCAAATTCAGTTGGTTATTAAAAACTTGAAGTCTTCCTAAAAATAATTTAGAGGTCTGATTCTGCGGCGTGTTCTTTTCTGAGTACAGCTGTGTGTTGGATATTAAAATCTACAAAACTTGAGGTGGTTTGATGACATTATTACCATTATAAATGAAATATTATTATAGTTAATGCCATGATGTGACTATTTTTCATTAATTATACATATTAATGCTATAATGATGATATGAAAGTGAAACATTTTGGGGTTATGTAAGTAGATGTAGAGAATATCTTAAATTAGATCTTCATTTCTATAATTTACTGAGTGACGGCTACATATAAACTACAAAACTTACGTAAGACAATATTGTTATTAAGAATAAAATATTTTAAAATTTATCATTCAATTGGGGATGAGTCTTTTTCATATAATTAATGGCGGTGTGGTGTAGATATTTATATGCGTTATTCTCTTCAGTATTGGATCGAGAGAGCGCAAAAATTGTAGTTTCTAAGGAAAGACCAAAAGGTATTACTTACTGATAAATTAAGAGGCCTACAAAATATTGGAGTCTCCCGATCATTTCAGCAAGATCTCTTAGCAGGATAAAATGATTTTACCCTCTACATTTCAAGCTCTATATGCATCAGCTATACCAAGATGCTATGTCTATTGTTCGAAAGCATAGCAAACGGATTTTTTTTAACTTTCACCTACAATCCACAATTACCTGAAATAGCTATTGCATTACTCCTACATGAAAAAAACTCACTGATCGTCCTGACATCTTTACTTGCGTTTTCGCGTTGAAACTCAAAAACTGAAGGTGGATAGGTTCAAGAAAAAAGTATTCAGAGGGAGTACGTTTCATTATTATGGAAGCAAATAACTTTCAAAATGTATGGTATTCTTCATAAATCTGAAAAATTTTTATTTGAAAGTGTAATGAATTTAGTTTGCAGCATTTGCTGCACAAGCCACTAGTATTAATAATACATCCAGACTTAGGTAATCTTAATTTTGATAAATATAAAAATAAAACGAATCAAATTCTTTACTATTCATGTGGCTTTTTCATTTTTTGTATTTATTCATTAAAAAATATTCTGTAGTTCCTGCTCATAATTACTGTGTTAAATGCAGTTATGTTACAGAATTTTTGTTGTATCGTATTTTAGTACAAATAGGAATTTATAAGAGCTACCCCCCAAATAAGAGCCTGCTTAGACGGGGTGCATTGTGTTTATTCTGTGTACTCATTTTGATGGTCCCACGGTCAAAAATATAACATACTAATTCGGTCGGAGCCAAGAAGTAAACAATACTAGTTCGATCCCGGGTCAATAAGTTAACAGTACTAATTTGGTCCCGGATCGAAAATAGAGCAGTACTGTTGGAAATCAAGATTTTCCTTCTCATTCTACGCAGGCTTAGGACTGTCATAAGGCAGGGACGGATAAATTCGTTACTCGAGACAGCAAACTACAAAATTGCCTGCCTCTTCCTTAAGACATGGTTAAAAATGTTGATTATTTTGTACAATGTAAAGTATGAACCTTAGTAAAAACTTCTTAAACTTCAGAGTAGTCACTGATATAGCCAGTGCCAGCGTTTTTGGCGCGTGTCCTTTAGTAAAAATCCAGTCAGTGAGCACTTGTTGCCAGTGCAGCTGAGAACGGCACCAGCCAACACGTCACGTCAGCAATCTGCCCACTGCGTCAAAGACAAGACACTCGCACTTCGCGTTTCGAGACTGTGTCCTTGAGTACACTGTTCAGTCAGTGGTATCTGTTGCCACTTCGGATGATAGTGGTACGACCTCCTAAACAGATGTCACGTCAGCAATCTGCCAATCACAGTTGTCACCTTTCTCGCCCACATTTTGTGGCAAAGCTAAGATACTCGCTCTCAACGTTCCCATTACTTATTTCACACGTCAGAAACGGTGGAACTGGCTGTACTAGAAGCTATGTTTTTGGGAGAAATTTGTAGGACAGTGTTTTTATATATTGGAGTCTGTTTATTGATTTAGATACAAATTCTGCCATTTTGTCTCTAATATATTGTCCTTTCTTTAATTGCTCTGGTCTTCTTTTTGTTGCTGGACTTCTCATTTGTATGTGTCAATTTGAATTCGTTTTAGAACGTCTATTAATTGAAATATGTTAGATGATTCACAATTGCTTGTCGTTCTTTCTGTCGTAGCTACGAATTCGTCCACACCTGTGGAGTAACGGTCAGCGCTTCTGCCCGCGAAACCAGTTGGCCCGGGTTCGATTCCCGGTCGGGGCAAGTTACCTGGTTGAGGTTTTTTCCGGGGTTTTTCCTCAACCCAATAAGAGCAAATGCTGGGTAACTTTCGGTGCTGGACCCCGGACTCACTTCACCGGCATTATAACCTTCATCTCATTCAGACGCTAAATAACCTAAGCTGTTGATAAAGCGTCGTAAAATAACCTACTAAAAAAACTACGAATTCAAAGAATATTTACCACTGATTGAAATGACAGGTACGACCACGCTTAATTATGAAAACAAGTTCGAATAAGTATCACTACCAACATCAAAACACGTCAGTATCGATATCATACCAACATAAAAAAGTAGGATTCGCTACGACAGCTAGTTCATAATATATACTTAACATTCTCTTTGATAAATATATAAATTGTCTATATCTGCATTGTTCGGACCGAATTAGTACTGTACATATCAGGTGTGTAGGTGTATGATGAGACCGAACTAGTATGCACCCCATTTTGAATTGTAGTATGTAGCAATAAATTTTGCCCACTAAACTGATTTTAGAAACTAAACTTAATACCTAGCGTAGAAAGGCTACCATTTTCGCGGTAACCGTATGCATACACTCGAATACGAGTTCAGTATTTTATTTTATAATAATGACTTAGTGTCATTCAACCAAGAGTCCCTCTCTAGGTGTGGCGCATCGAAGATGTAGTAGTTTTTACTAGTGCTATCGATCGATCAAAATATTAATCGATTAACGATTTGAATTTAATAGATTATTCGATAGATTAATCGAGCTTTGATCTTTTTGAAAAAGTTTTAATATATTGTAATACACAATTATTATTGTTAAATTTAATTTGTGTTTGGTGATAAGCATAAGAATAAAATGTAGTAATATATGTATATACTGTATCGTTGTATTACAAAGCAGTGCTATTTTAGTTATTTACTAACATATTTATTATGTAGGCTTATAATTTATTATGTCAATTCTCCGGGGATTTTTGAGACAAACAAAAATTTAAAAAGTATGAAGATTCAACTAGTTAATACTGCTTCATCCATGATTTTAAACATGTGAGTGAATTCACATGCTTCGAATTAAGTGCTGCTCTACGATTCGATTTTTTTTTCTGTTAAGCACTTCTTCACGATCGTTCAATTTAAATCCAAATGTTTCACCGAATTTACTTCTTAAATTCTCACATGCTTATGACATAATGGAGTTTTCACTTTTTCCACAGACCATAGAATTTCGATTTTTTTTTCTTTAGTAAACAAAACACACAAGCTTCACCTAGAAACTCAGCAAAGAAACTGCAACAGAACAGCAAACTGGCCCCTATTGTAATCGGGTTGCAAAATTTTAGAAAGAGAATAAGATAGTTACTCTCTCACTTGCACACAGTGTAGCCATGGCTAAGGGATGAGGGGGGCGAATTTCAGAAAAGTATGTATTTCATATGCTAAGACGACGAGCTGACAAACTTAATAAGGGTTTCGCATTGTGTTTCAGCTTTCAATAGGGGTGGGTCAGGTCACTGTCCTCGTATCTTAATCTCTTTCTGAAGTGTTTGTGCAAAGATTTGCCCTATGCTACTTGCTACCTGCTTTGCAGTTACAAAATAACGGTATTATCGTATTTAAAGTAAGCAATTTCTGAAAAACTAATATTGTCGGCATTTTTACTCCGAGTTTGCATTACCAAATAATAATTAATATCAAGTACAACTGAATAATTTTAATCGATTCGATTATTCGATTAAATATTTTGATCGATTAATCTTACAATAGATACTGATCGATTAATCGATCAGATTAATCGATTAAATCCCTCAACACTAGTTTTTACCGCCCCTTTCAGCGTTGCACCCAGTAAACCATACTTACTTACTTACTCACTTACTGGCTTTTAAGAAACCCGGGGGTTCATTGCCTCCCTCACATAAGCCCGCCATTGGTCCCTATCCTGAGCAAGATTAATCCAGTCTCTACCATCATATTCCACCTCCCTCAAATCCATTTTAATATTATCTTCTCACCTACGTCTCGGCCTCCCCAAAGATCTTTTTCCCTCTGGCCTCCCAACTAACATTCTATATGCATTTCTGGATTCGCCCATACGTGCTACATGTCCTGCCCATCTCAAAGTCTGGATTTAATGTTCCTAGTTATGTCAGGTGAAGAATACAATGCGTGCAGTTCTGTGTTGTGTAACTTTCTCCATTCTCCTGTAACTTCATCCCTTGTAGCCACAAATATTTTCCTAAGAACCTTATTCTCAAACACCCTTAATCTCTGTTCCTCTCTCAAAGTGATAGTCCAAGTTTCACAACCATACAGAACAGCCGGTAATATAACTGTTTTATAAATTCTAACTTTCAGATTTTTTGACAGAAGACTAGATGACAAAAGCTTCTCAACCGAATAATAACACACATTTCCCATATTTATTCTGCGTTTAATTTCTTCCCGATGTCATTTATATTTGTTACTGTTGCTCCAAGATATTTGAATTTTTCCACCTCCTCGAAGGATAAATCTCCAATTTTTATAGTTCCATTTCATACAATATTCTCGTCACGAGACATAATCATATACTTAGTCTTTTCGGGATTTACTTCCAACCCTATCGTTTGTGGATTTTCTCCTAGCTTATTCATGTCATCCGCATAGACAAGAAGCTGATGTAACCCAATATTGTCAGCATTTTTACACCGAGTTTTGCATTAACAAAATAATAATTAATATCAAGTACAACCGATTAATTTTAATCGATTCGATTATTCGATTAAATATTCGACGATTAATGGAACAAAAGTGGAATACCGATAAGGAAAACGAGAGTCTGCAGGGAATATTTACCACCAAACACCCCCTTTGTCCACCACACATTCCACTTGCACTCACCAAAATTAGAACCCGGGTTTTGAGAGTGCAGTAGGCAAGCGCGCGCATTTATAGCCTTTAAACGAGGTGTAACAGTGACGTATAATCATTTTTAAGCGTATGCCTGCATGCTATTCTGTAAGCGGAAGGTCTCCAGACTCGTCAGAGGGTACACTATATCCGCGCTTGATATAATTGCGTCAGTCATCTGCAGGCTTCGAGACTTTGGACCCGATACAATAAGTTTACTGTGCTTGTACTATAGTTTGTTGACTCGCTGCAGATAGTGAAAGGTGAGATGTATTCAGGTAACAACGTTGCTATTTAGAATAGAGTACGGTAGTATGGGGAAACACACATATGTACATTCTGAAAGTAAACATACATTACACAATGATAATGTCAAAAGAACAGTGTTTATGGTGGAAATAAACATGTAGCAATTTTAATTTCTTCATTTATCCTATTGGTCGTCTTTAGGAAGTGCAGTTACAGTACCGAATTGCAATGTACTACAAGATACATTTTCTGTGTCTCAAACGTAAATCTTTTTCGGTTATCTGCCAAAGTTTGTACTGTAGAAAGCTGCGCTCTACGTCGCATGACGTGATAGGAGCAAAACGAAAAATCTAACATCATTGCAGTCTCTAAGAGACAGTCCTTCATTCTCGGGTGATTCTATGTCCACTAATTTGCTGTTTATGTTACACAATGTTCCTTATCAGTTATTTTTACATAAAATTGATTTCTACTTCTGTTTTACACGTTCAGTAACCGGTGTACTTGGTGTTTCATTAATTCTCTGTGTCATTTCCTCAACTAATTTGAGGGCTTCCGGCATCTCTTGCTCTGACTTTTCTAACCGTGTAATAGTTTCAGACACAGTTTGAAAATAGGTTTGTATGAAAACCAAATTATTCGT
The DNA here is from genome assembly GCF_040183065.1 of Periplaneta americana. Classification (NCBI taxonomy): domain Eukaryota; kingdom Metazoa; phylum Arthropoda; class Insecta; order Blattodea; family Blattidae; genus Periplaneta; species Periplaneta americana. Next base: position 119,157,747 of record NC_091129.1, read on the forward strand.
CAGAACCTTCAAATGGAGAGCGTTTTTCTTTGCGTATTTGTTGGCATTCATTCTACAGTATCCCCACCCACTGTACGCTTTACCACTACACTCGGTACGCCGTTATGCGGATTTCCCACTGAACTGCTCTATCGGGTCCGAAGTCTCGAAGCCTGGTCATTAGATAGCTAGCTATTCCTGCAAATACAGGAAACCTTCGACACTGCAATATTCGAATTTCTTTACTTTTCTTTATTTTACGAGACATAAAATAACAAAATAGCTATAATCAGATAATAAATGGAGTGGAACTTTTCTCACAACACAATTGTGCACCATTATAGCGTGTAATTTATTTCTTCAAGCACTTTGACGTCAAGATCTCTTTTCACCCGGCATTTTGTAATTCATATTTCGTCCTGTATTAACATAGCCTAGTCCTTTCTCTTGCGATCTTTATACATTCAACCTTATTTTCTCCCTTCATTATTTCTTTCAGTTTTTATCCCGCCTTACATCGTTCTCGATCTCCCCCCTCTCTTCCTCTGTTCAATTTTCCTATTGAACCATTCTGTCTTTCCGTATAACTCCCTTTTATCTTTTTTGTTTCCTTTCAAACTCTAAATCGCAGAGAATTAATGCCTTGTTTTCATCCGGCAGCAGTTGCTATGTCTGTTTCCTTTCGAGCGACTCAATAGAGAGACACACTATTACTTTTTTTCGCTCCACCTTTGAAACAAAGTTAATCAATCTTACCCATAAATGGATCTCGCATTTAAGGTCTTCGCAAAAAAAAAAAACACGTCATTAGTAGCTTTGTTGTTTATCATTATCATCATCATCACCATCACCAGCAGCAGCATTTACCAGCACAAATTTTGTTTCCTCCATTCTCTTCTCACTCTTTTGGCAGTAAAAAACAAACATTAGACAATTTTTGGATAAATAAATGGATAAAATTTAATTTGATGAATGGTTTCATAACATTCCACTATTCCTCAAATGGTGAGATTCAAATCGTAGTGCCAACAATTCAATTGTCAGCAAAAGTGGAAATCTTGTCCCTCCCAAAGAGACTAGTCATTGTTCTATTTCGATTTAAGAGGTGATTAGCGCATATCGACATGTCTATAAAGTCACACAACACGTGAATGCTTAATAGTACATTATGCAACGAGCCTATAATGATAGTAATTAAGAAGTGAGTATGGATATTTATGAAACGAGCGCAAGCGAGTTTCATAATTTTCATACGAGCTTCTTAATTGCCATTATAGGCGAGTTTCATACGACTTTTTATGCTCGACCATATTTCTACCTTGAAATTACCGGTATTCAGATGTATACATTTTATTTGTATCTGACAAAATCGGAAGTGACCTTGTTCTAGGTCGTGAATTGTGAGATGTGCGCAGACGCGAAAGTATTGATTTTTTTCGAGGAACAATAATGTTATTGACCTTGACGTAGTCCCGTTAAACTTGATAATATTGTAATATTATAACCTTGATTATTGAATTCGACATTGAAAAACGAGATGACGAATTGAATTTATTTGAATATTATTTACAATTAATGCTAATTATTATAGTAACAGAACATAACCTTCTGCGACAGTATTGGATTTCCAGCCTCCGTGACTTTTCGCTAATTCTCTTTCGATTGCATATTCGAGAATAATCGATACTTGCGGTTTTATAACGGTACAAAGCTGACTTGTCATTGGCTGAACACATGTAAGCTGAGTTATCATTGGCTGAAGACCTGTACTTTAATGAGTAGGTGTACTTTAATAACATGCATTAAAGGACTGCTACCAGATGTATAATTACTACATTTCGGCATGGTCGAGCATAAACATAAACATAAACGATATAATAATGGAACTGACCAGCAGTGTTGCCATATCTACTGTTTTAGCAGGAGATTTCCTTTTTTCCCATTGAATCTACTGCTCTACTGATTTTTTTTGTCAAAAGTCCGAATTTCTCCTGCCTTTTTGGCATGCTGCAGTGACCTAGTTCTATGCCCGGATTTTCAACTCATTACTTTAGTACACATAGGCCTATATTATGTCATCATGTCTTATTTTTGCATCTTATACACAAGTCAATGCTTTGATTTGTCTCCCTGCTCATATTGTGTCGCCATAATGATGCTTACAAGAAGCAAGGAGACGGCTCTCGCCTGGAGTCCAGCGGCGGATTATGATATCAGAACACAGCAGATAAAGACCATGTTTTATACACATGGCTCAGAGCCTAGATCATATATGTAACAGATATGTCGGGGTTATAGGCTTTGAGGTTAACAACTTTTGTCAGGTTTACTACGCTGCCATCTAGTTGTTACATGAGTCACGTCATAATACCCATTTGAATTGCATTAGCCACTGTGCTGCCATCTCGTATTTGTTTACGGCGGACGGGTGGCGATCCTGGCGGTTGTTCTCTTCAAAGTGCTGCCGATTTTAACGTAGCGAGGAGTTATCTGTTACATATATGATCTAGGCTCAGAGTTACGGGTCTCTCCAATCCACTCGATAGTCTAAACATAATTACAGATCGATAGAGAACGAATGGTTGAAATCTTACCACGAAAGGATGCAAACCCTCTTCCTCACTCACTCACACACACACACACACACGTATATAATCTTCATGCAACATAAGCATGTGATAACTGTCGTCAATTTGCAAAAGGAGACATTTCGGAATTAAAGTATTGGAAAATCGCAAAACTGTAAGTTAAATTAAAATGTTAATATATATTTTTTTTCTAATTAGATCACTATGGATACATATATTCAGGATCTATGAACATTTTAATATTTTAAGTTTATGATTTTTTTGTAGCGATTTTCCAACACTTTGTTATTTTGGACGTATCCCCTTTTGCAAATGGACAACAGAATTAAGTTATTTCATTATTGTTTTGAGGACTCGGGGAACAGAGGAGGAACGAAACTTATTCAGCAGTGAAGTTTGTTTCTGATTGTGTGCACGTGAAACAGTGAGAGAGTGAAGTATAGGTAATGGCATTTTAGTATTACATATTTTGCACAGTGATCTTTTAAAATGAGTGAAAGTGTCCCAGAAAGAAAGAAAAAAAGTAAATACTCCCAGAATATTATAAATTATAGTGGGAAAATGGTGAACAGTTTAAAGGATAGTTATGTAAAAGCAAGAAAGGAGATAATTTTTCGTCTGTTATAGTCGCAGGTAATGCAGTACTATATTTAATATCGCCTTTAAAATAAATCGTTCGTGTATACATGAAAAATTCCAGATTTAATGCGAAATATTGTCAATAAGACATTACTGTGTAAAAACAAAATTGCATGACTTTGATACGTACTCTGAGTAGAGATAACAGTAATTATATTTAGCACAATTGTTCCATTTCATTGGTTAGGGAAGTGCTATATAGTAATACAACAGTCTCGTCTTTCTTACAGTACACTGTTTTGTAATTAATATTATAATACAAAGAGAAAATTCATGTTTAATTAATCTACTGTAATCTCCTGTTTTTTTTCGATGATTTTCTCCTGATTTTCGTGAGTAGGTCGTGGCAACACTGCTAACCAGAAACAAAGTACCGATTGTGCGCTTAAAATGTTATACCGCAAAGACAACGTGCCTTAAACCCGAGTCACACGGGGATAGTTTACAGGAGTCAAGTGCTTGAAGCCTCTAAACTTGATGCTATATTTGTGATCACACGGAGAAATTAAACTTGAAACTATGCTTGAAAAAATTCTGTTATAGTTAATAAAAATAAGTAGTGAACTGGCATTTTTAGTTTGGTGAAACTGAAGATGCCACCAGCACATATTCAAGCATGTGTGCAGCTAATTGGCGCCTTGTTATTGTATTAATTACAAAATATTCTTGAAAACAAGGAAAAGAGAACATGGGTTAAGAAATGGATTCGTAGAAGGATTATGCACGGTGCATCTAATACCTTGTTGAAAGAATTAGCTGAAGAAAGTCCTGCAGAGTACAGGAAACATCTCAGACATTACTTTTTTCGGACCACTTCTACGTCAATGTTTTCGAAACCTTGTTCCATGAGTTCACTGACTAGTTACTGGAATAATAATTCCCGCTTGTTTTTATTGAGGTATTCTTTGTCTCCTATATTCCATACAAGTTCATACTTCTCATACACTTCCAAAAACTTTATGATATCGTTTGAATTCCACTTAGGGGCGCTCATTATTAAACTTTCCACTTGCCAAGTTGCTACAAGTTCGCATTCACACGCGGGAAGTGGTGGAGTCAAGTTGGTCACGTGACGGGAAAGTAGACACAAAAGTTGACGGGTCGTCAACTCAAATTCTGCTTGACCGTCAAGTCACAACTTGACTGTCTCGACCATATCATACGGGGAAAGTTGAAGGAAAGTCGACTTGCTCCAACCACTTGACTCCTGTAAACTATATCCGTGTGAATTAGCCTTTATCTGCGTGACCTCGCTGTACCTTACGGCTAGTATTGGTCGTCTTGAGGGGTGACTCACTCGCTTCGATATGCGTCAGTCCGTCTCTTCATTACAGATCGCTTAACGTGAAATATCGTGTGTGCGTGTTTTTTCAGTCCAATGTAAATTTATAATTGGTGTCTTCAATACAGTTCGGGTAACGTGAAATATCGTGTGTGCGTGTTTTTTCATTGCAATGTAAATTTATAATTGGTGTCTTCAATACAGTTCCGGTAACGTGAAATATCGTGTGTGCGTGTTTTTTCAGGCAATGTAAATTTATAATTGGTGTCTTCAAACAGTTCGGGTAACGTGAAATATCGTGTGTGCGTGTTTTTTCAGTGCAATGTAAATTTATAATTGGTGTCTTCAATACAGTTCGGGTAACGTGAAATATCGTGTGTGCGTGTTTTTTCAGGCAATGTAAATTTATAATTGGTGTCTTCAATACAGTTCGGGTAACGTGAAATATCGTGTGTGCGTGTTTTTTCAGTGCAATGTAAATTTATAATTGGTGTCTTCAATACAGTTCGGGTAACGTGAAATATCGTGTGTGCGTGCTTTTTCAGTGCAATGTAAATTTATAATTGGTGTCTTCAATACAGTTCGGGTAACGTGAAATATCGTGTGTGCGTGTTTTTTCAGTGCAATGTAAATTTATAATTGGTGTCTTCAATACAGTTCGGGTAACGTGAAATATCGTGTGTGCGTGCTTTTTCAGTGCAATGTAAATTTATAATTGGTGTCTTCAATACAGTTCGGGTAACGTGAAATATCGTGTGTGCGTGCTTTATAATTCGACATTGTCTTCTGCTGTGGCTCAATTGATATCTTGTCTGCGGATTCTGGTTCGATTCCCGGTAGGAATGTAATGTTACATGGCGTTTACAGCCCCACAAAGGGTATTTATAAATAATGCATTTCAATCGGTTATTGTTGAAAGGAACTAAGTCCACTTTTTAAAGTTTTGAGATTATCGAAAAATACTGTTTTGTGTATAATCTATCGAAGATTAAACCAACATATATTGTACATATAAAAAATATGTGTACAATATATGATGGTTTAATCTTCGATGGATTATCCACAAAACAGTATTTTTCGATTATCTCAAAACTTTAAAAAGTGGACTTAGTTCCTTTCAACAATAACCGATTTATTTGTGAAATATTCATCTTGGAGAAGGTGTCGTCACAAATTTGTAAGACAGTTTCCAGGAGTTCATCCTCCAAGTAAACGTACAATTTATAAAATTGCTAAGAAATTTCGCGAAACGGGGTCTGTACTAAATAAGAAACCTGGAAAAAAAAAAAAAAAAAAAAAAAAAACGCCGTATTCTAACGGAGGAAAAATTAGACGAAATCGGTGCTCGATTAGAGGCTAGCCTTAGAAAATCTTTAAGACGTCTTGCTACACAGTGTGGAATATCTAAAACAGCAGCTCATACTGCAACCAAAGTGTTAAAATTAAAACCTTATAAAATTAGGAATGTGCACAATTTAGAACCTCCAGACAGTCAAGCAAGAACAGAATTTTGCAGGTGGTTTCAACAACCAGTTCATGACGGTTCTCTCGTTCCAGGACTTACATTTTTTAGAGATGAAGCTTGGTTCACGTTACGAGGGCATGTAAATAATCAAAACAATAGGTATTGGAGTCAAGTATCAAACACGCATGAAATTTCCCGGAGTGTGTTGGTTATCTCCCGCATCCCGCTTCCCTGCTAGCGCCTGGGAACTCGCTGAGGAAGATCCTGTACATAAGTAACAGGGGAGTTATGAAATTCCTTAAATTTCGTAAAATATTTTTATTCTATGTTGTGTTCTGCCACTGTAGTTTATCTTAGAATTTTATCAAGGTATTTCGTTTCAGGAACAGATTTGTAGAAATTCTTGTAAGGAGATGTGCTCACAGCTTTCTCATGATGTCAGAAAAGAGCTGTTTAAAATGTATTACTCTCTTACAGTCAGCATTTAAAAACTTTGATTCTTATTGTCTTCATTATTAATAAAATTTATACATAACAGATAAGCCACCTGTTGGGATGGTTACTAAATATTCGGGACAGGGGTTCGATTTCCATCCCCCAACAATTTCTCAACTGTAATATTTAATTTCCTTTATTAATTTGTTATTGTCACAATTTCCTCTTTCACAATAGCCCTGCCAAGACTCTGGAATTCGTTACCTGCTAGCATCAGGGACTGTCGAAATAAAATTCAATTCAAACGCAAACTTACTAGGCACTTGGTCAGTAATTGAGACTCGTTCAGACATGGTTTCTTGTAAATAGTTCTCTTAATCTATCACAAAATATTTCAATATCCGGTAATTTCATCACTACAGAATTTTGTTATTGTAGGTTTAATTTGTAATTCAGTAAATACAAAAATATTCTTTGTTCTTAACTTCTATGATAAAATGTCTAGCTTTCATTAATCAGGTATTCTTGTCGTACTTTAATTTTTATTATAATTGTAATTGTAAATTTAATATTAATTGTAATTTTATTGTTCATGTTATAGTTGTAATCCCCTGGTAGAGGGGCAGAGAAGGCCTGACGACCTTACCTCTACCAGGTTAAATAAATAAATAAATACTACTACTAATACTACTAATTTTCTTTAATTTACTGGTGTTCGTACATCTCAATACTGCAATTATTTTCTATAATAATAGTGTCATTATTTGATCAATATTGAACGTTTATTCATAATATGACATTGATTGGAACTTTAATAAATTACATGGTGCTAATTAATATTAAACTATATACTTACTTAACTTACTTACAAATGGCTTTTATGGAACCCGGAGGTTCATTGCCGCCCTCAAATAAGCCCGCCATTACTCCCTATCCTGAGCAAGATTAATCCAGTTTCTACCATCATATCCCACATTCCTCAAATCCATTTTAATATTATCCTCCCATTTACGTCTCGGCCTCCTCAAAGGTCTTTTTCTCACCGGCCTCCCAACTAACACTCTATATGCATTTCTGGATTCGACCATACGTGCTACAACACCTGCCCATCTCAAACGTCTGGATTTAATGTTCCTAATTATGTCGGGTGAAGAATACAATGTGTGCAGTTCTGCGTTGTGTAACTTTCTCCATTCTTCTGTAACTTCATCCCTCTTAGCTCCAAATATTTTCCTAAGAACCTTATTCTCAAACACCCTTAATATCTGTTCCTCTCTCAAAGTGAGAGTCTAAGATTCACAGCCATACAGAACAACCGGTAATATAGCTGTTTTATAAATTCTAACTTTCAGATTTTTGACAGGAGACTAGATGACAAAAGCTTCTCGGTAGATGGTGTATACAGCATTTAAAAATAAATATCATAATCATTGTGTCCATAACTTAATCTTTTTATTGATTTTCTTTATTTTATAATATTCTGATTGTATAAAACTGTTTTATTGTCTGTATTCCCCAGTAGCATTTCTGTGGAGTTAAAAAAAGTTACAAACTTCTATGATGTGTAATATGACTTTATGCTCGACCATGTCGAAATGTAGTAATTATACACCTGGTAGCAGTCCTTTAATGCCTGTCATTAAAGTACACCTATTCATTAAAGTTCAGGTTTTCGATTATTCTCGGATATGCAATTGAAAGACAACTAGGGAAAGGTCACGGAAGCTGGAAATCCAATACTGTCGCAGAAGGTTATGTTCTGTTATTATAATAATTAGCGTTAATTGTAAATAATATTCAAATAAATTCAATTTGTCATCTCGTTTTTCAATGTCGAATTTCAAGATTATATCAAAACCAATGTTTATCTTATTATTATCAAGGTCGTCGATATTCGTTTCCCGGAAAAAATAAATACTTTCGCGTCTGCGCACATCTCACAATTCATGAGGTAGGCCATTGCACTCACATAACAATAACATGAATACTTACGAATAATTTCAACTTAGAAATATGGTCGAGCATAAAAAGTCGTATGAAACTTGCCTATAATGGTAATTAAGACACTCGTATAAAAATTATGAAACTCACTTGCGCTCGTTTCATAAACATCCTCGCGTCTTAATTACTATCATTATAGGCTCGTTGCATATTGTACTATTCAGTAACATACAATCGTATACTTCGCTTAGTGTACAAAACATATTGATGGAATAACGGTCCAAGTTGCCCGTCCGATAGTAAATTTGTGAGCGGAATTACGACGTAACATTTTTGTTCCTCCTGCACAAATATCAGATTATAACATAGATCATTATTCGGACCAACGCTTCAAATAGAGACTTGACGATTATGAACGCAAGCAAGCATTTAAAGAAATACGATGAAAGAGTAAGGGAACGGAGAAAAATTCTCTCCGGCGCCGGGATTTGAACCCGGGTTTTCAGCTCTACGTGCTGATGCTTTATCCACTAAGCTGCACCGGATACGACCCCGGCGTCGGACAGAATCGTCTCAGTTTTAAGTTCCAACCATTGGGTTCCCTCTAGTGGCCGCCCTCTGCACTACGTCTTAGATGTCTATGAACGAAGCACTGAAGTCCACACATGTGCTGAGGTGCACTCGTTATGAGTGACTAGTTGGCCGGGATCCGACGGAATAAGCGCCGTCTTAAATCACAAGTGATTTACGCATATCATATATATTATTTAACGTACCGAAGTACATATGATATTTCCATGCAAATATTCTGCGTCGTCATACTATGAAAGAGTAATGGAACGGAGAAAAATTCTCTCCGGCGCCGGGACTTGAACCCGGGTTTTCAGCTCTACGTGCTGATGCTTTATCCACTAAGCTACACCGGATACGACCCCGGCGTCGGACAGAATCGTCTCAGTTTTAAGTTCCAATTCTTGGGTTCCCTCTAGTGGCCGCCCTCTGCACTACGTCATAGATGTCTATGAACAAAGGACTGAAGTCCACACATGTGCTGAGGTGCACTCGTTATGAGTGACTAGTTGGCAGGGATCCGACGGAATAAGCGCCGTCTTAAATCACAAGTGATTTACGCATATCATATATATTATTTAATGTACCGAAGTACATATGATATTTCCATGCAGATATTCTGCGTCATCATACTATGAAAAAGTAATGGAACTGAGAAAAATTCTCTCCGGCACCGGGATTTGAACCCGGGTTTTCAGCTCTACGTGTTGATGCTTTATCCACTAAGCCATACCGGATACGACCCCGGCGTGGGACAGAATCGTCTCAGTTTTAAGTTCCAACTCTTGGGTTCACACTAGTGGCCGCCCTCTGCACTACGTCATAGATGTCTATGAACAAAGGACTGAAGTCCACACATGTGCTGAGGTGCACTCGTTATGAGAGACTAGTAGGCAGGGATCTGACGGAATAAGATTAGTGGATAAAGCATCAGCACGTAGAGCTGAAAACCCGGGTTCAAATCCCGGCGCCGGAGAGAATTTTTCTCCGTTCCATTACTCTTTCATCGTACGAAGCAGAATATCTGCATGGAAATATCATATGTACTTCGGTACATTAAATAATATATATTTAAAGAAATATTCAGAAAATTAATCAGTAAATGACTGAGTACATATTATATTAGTAGAGAGATAAGTAGATGCCAGATTTGGCTACAATTACAGCTGCTGTCGAAACAGGAACTGCACGACCCGGATCATTTACTATGCAGCATCGGGCTAGCTTGATTAATTAATTGTGTGCCAGGGCTGATTGCGTATAGTTCCGCGCACACACACGCTGGACGCCTCTTAATAAAGCATTGCACTGCTTGCTCCAGGAATCAGTCTGTGTCCTTGTTGACCTAGCCATCATTATGAACAATTGACAGTGATGTTCCAAATATTCTTAGAAACTAAAATGTAATTATAACTGAACAGACCTAGAGCAAATAGATTTCATGAGACATCGCATGGTCTATACTTGTACAAGAATAAAATGGTGGACACAGAATATCTATGATGAAGTTATAGGAGTGGAAGGTGATGAAAAAATCCCATTTCCTGTGTAATATGACAGTGTCAGAATTTTAAGATTGTGTAGAATACATCAGAATTTCTCTCTTCATTTTGAAAAACGCTTCCACGTGTCTTTTCAGGAACCCGCAGGTTCATTGCCGCCCTCACATAAGCCCGCCATTGGTCCCTATCCTGTGAAAGATTAATCCAGTTCCTACCAACATATCCTGCCTCCCTTACATCCATTTTAATAGTATCTTCCCATCTACGTCTCGCCCACCCCAAAGGTTGTTTCCCTCCGGTCTCCTAACTAACAATCTATATGCATTTCTGGATTCGCCCATATGTGCTACATGCCCTGCCCACCTCAAACGTCTGGATTTAATGTTCCTAATTATGTCAGGTGAAGAATAGAATGCATGCAGTTCTGCGTTGTGTAACTTTCTCCATTCTGCTGCAACTTCATCTCTCTAGCCCCATATATTTTCCTAAGAACCTTATTCTCAAACACCCTTAGTCTCTATTCCTCTCTCAAAGAGAGGGTCCAAGTTTCACAGCCATAAAGAACAACCGGTAATATAACTGTTTTATAAATTCTAACTTTCAGATTTTTTGACAGCAGACTAGATGACAAAAGCTTCTCAACTGTATAACACGCATTTCCCAGCTTTATTCTGCGTTTAATTTCCTCCCCAGTGTCATTTATATTTGTTACTGTTGCTCCAAGATATTTGAAATTTTCCATCTCTTTCAAGGATAAATATCCTATTTTTATGTTTCCATTTCGTACAATATTCTGGTCACGAGACATAATCATATACTTTGTCTTTTCGGGATTTACTTCCAAACCTATCGCTTTACTTGCTTCAAGTAAAATTTCCGTATTTCCCTAATGGTTTGTGAATTTTCTCCCAAAATATTCACGTCATCCGCATAGACAAGAAGCTGATGTAACCCGTTCAGTTCCAAACCCTCTCTGTTATCCGGAACTTTCCTAATGGCATATTATAGAGCTAAGTTAAAAGGTAAAGGTGATAGTGCATCTCCTTGCTTTCGTCCGCAGTGAATTGGAAAAGTATCAGACAGAAACTGGCCTATACGGACTCTGTTGTAAGTTTCATTGAGGCACATTTTAATTAATCGAATTAGTTTCTTGGGAATACCAAATTCAATAAGAATATTATATAAAACTTCTCTCTTAACCGAGTCATATAATAATACAAAAATATTATAATAATTAATAATAATGATAGCAATAAACAAAAAATCAATATTCTTCGGATTACAATCTTTACATGTCACACAATTTCGTTATTTTTCCAGTTACCGAAAGTAAAACTTCAGTAAAAATCATTTTCAGCATTATCGTGGATATTTTATGGTGAAAGTTGAAATTTTAAGTACAGAACTATTTATTTCAGGATTTCAGCCTGCGATCTTGAAACATTAAATTCACCTTTTTCCTAGTTCCGAAAGCAATTATCTATAGTGATGTCACAAGAGGTCTGAGATTTGCCGATAAATTCACGAGCTAAGCGAGTGGATTTTTTGGGAAAACCCAGACCTCGAGTGATATTTATTACGGCTATTTCGTGAATAACATAAAAATGTAAATAATATAATCTTAAAATTCGCTCACAAAATGTTAACAATTGTATATTTATGGATACTTAACCTATTCAGACATTGTGAACTCGAAATAGATGAATAACGATTACTGCAATAAAGAAATCGAATGTTATTCCGTAATGCCAATTGCGAGAAGCGAAACACAGGTTTAAAAATGTTAATTACGTGTCCTGCGCTTTTCTCTTGTTATTATAACAGAAATACATTTTCATTATCTACTGAAATCATAATTTAATTTAAACATTTTACAGAATAATTACAAATAACCTGATTAATACATTAATTAAATGAACAAGTGTTATGAAGGAATCTCATTTTCTTTAGATACAATGGACATGGCATTAGAATATGAAGATGCAGATGTGGAAGTAGGATTTCGCACTTTATTTAGTACAATGGAGTCATGCTCATCGATTTATGTGGAAACAGTTGGCAACACTGACTAAACAAAATAACGACCACACGGTAAATTGATAGTGATAAATCCAACTGCAGAAATTATCGCGATGTATGACTGTGATTGGTTGGAATTCAAAATTGTATTATACTTCATTGGCAGAAAATGGAATGAGGTCATGTAAACGAAATTGTCAAAATACAATTTAGACACTTCTGGAATATTTTCTAGCCAAACAAATATAAAGGAATAACGTGATAATGCATTTCAGACTAGCAATCTTCATATGTTAAAAAATTATATTATTTTTCCTAACGTCAAAAACAATAATCTCATAAAATATCCTGCAACAGTTCCGGACCTTTTCAAATAACAGTACCTATACTTTTTTCAGTCTCCGATCTTCAAATTTAAAAAAATTAATTGTCTTATTTGTTATCAGAAATCTACGAAATCTATCCACAGTGAGGATTCAAACATTTTATAGTAAAAAGGACACTTTGAAATAACAGAATTATGCATTTCAAACTACAAACAGTCTTACATTTAAAACCTAGATCGTTATTTAATCTTTTGTAAAATACAATTGACGGTAAAAGTTATAATATTATCTAATAAAACATACTTTTACAAACAGTATTATTCAGGCACACATCTTCGTGTGTTTAAAACTAAATTTGCTAAGTTTCTTGCCATTGAAAGCAATAATTTTGCATAATACAATCAACGCGCACCGGTAATCAATATTTCGTGGTGTGAACTGATGTTTAGATGTTTATGAATAAAGTGATTATTTTTTCAGAGTGAAATTTTCATATGTTTCAAAAAATAAGTTCACTTTTTGGTTTCCAAACCAACAAAACCACGAAAACAACTGACAGTGAAATATCGGACATTTAGCAATTTATAAATAACACGCTCGCTTATCACTGACGACTACATTCACTTTAACAGAAAAGTTCAACTATTTACTGTAAAATGTATAATATTATGAAGCAACTGACAGTAATGTTGCGAATACTTCCAAATTGTAACGAGGTAAGCATGTAACATACAAAGTGGTTATTTTTGGCTAAAATGACATCGGTAGACTCTCGTGGAGATAGGCTCCGACGGATTTCAGCCTGCTCATGTGTTCATGTGTCCGGTACAGAAATTCTGGCTCTGGCAACTTGAAATGCACTTATCGACTTTTCTGCCGGGCACTACTGTACTGCAGAAACGCCAGAAGTGCAGACCATGACAGCCAATTGTAAGTAATTTTCCTCGACTTTTAATCAAAAACTGCGAATCTCTGACGAATTACAAAAGAGATGTGTACAAGATTCTCCATTTAGTCTACATAAAACACACATATTCACAATAAAATGTTAAAATAATACTAACAGACTGATGTTCAGTTATTTTCGTTTTTTTTTACAAAATGAATAAAAACATACGGTTGGAAAGTAAAGTCTGATCCGTTTGGGTATGGATAATATTAATTTATTATTATAAAGCTATTATGATAGTAGGAAAAATTTCTTGCATAATCTGAAAGGACAAATGAAAATCGTAGATGATTATAATGGCTACTACAAATCAACAGCGGGCACAATGTGTTCTTTGGTATGCTAAATTTGAGAGTGTTAAAAGAATTCAAAGGGAATTTCGACGTGAGTATGGTGTGGATAATGTACCGATTCCATAATTTTGTGGTATCGAACATTTGTAGAAACAGGTTCTGTGGTTAAAAAAAAAAAAAAAAAAAAAAAAAAAAAAAAACATTTATAAGGTCGCAGGCGAAATCCAGTAAGAGAAGCAGCTATCTATTGGCTTGACCCTCCAACTCCCCAGATCTAAACCCTCCTGACTTCTTCGTGTGGGGTTTTGTTAAAAACATTGTCTATTCACAGAAACCCAGGAACATTGATGATCTGAGAGTAAAAATTACTCAAGCTTTTCAACAAATCACCCCTCTTATGTTACAACACACATGGGCTGAATTGCATCACCGTTATGAGTTGTGCAGGGTGTGTAATGGGGGTCATGTTGAGCTCTGAGGAATCTCCCATCTTTCAGTGTTCTATGCACAAAGTTTCAACAAATAGTTTTTAGATTATTTTTGTCTTTGTTGGTATGATTTGTAATTCCATACTTCCTACTTAAGTATATTTATATTCAAAATGCAACAACATCACTATTCAAAATCAATATATTTAATGGAAACCAATGCAAAAATAAAAGTAAATATTCACGTGAATAACCTAAGTTCAGTCTAAATGTTTTACGATGTTTTTATTATTGCGTAACAACAAGCATCATAGAGTCCGTGGAGCTATCGCCTGTCTTCTTCGGAACAAGGGTTGGTAAGTTCATGAAGAGGTCCACTGTATTTCTGAAGACGACTCTCACAGAGGAGCGGATATAATAGCAATAAACAGGCAACAACAAAAGGCTGTTATCATAGATCCAACTATACGCATGGAGAGAGATCTAAACCAAGCTCATCAGGTTGATCATTAAAAGAGGGCCATTAATGAACCTTGTATTCCCTACCTTAGTGCCAAGTATAACATCCCTCTCTTCAATTGGCCAGTGACAGGTTTATTTTTTGGTGCTCGGAGTTCTTTACCAAAATTTACATATACGTTTTGAAAACAATGATCAATATCATCTTTTGAACTTCAAAAAATCATCTCGCAAATTCTTAAAGATTCCCTCCACATTATATAGTTTCATTTATACCACTCAGAAGGCCTTAATTAAGGATATGCTAATATTAAATAAAATCTTTTATTTATAAGTACAATTTTATAGTCATATTCTTAAAATTTTATTTTATAATTGATAATCAATGGTGCTTAATTATTACATTTTATTTTTATAATAACATTCATATTTAATTGATTATATTTCTTTGCTATTAATTTCCGGATCCTCGTGGTCATCCTTAATTAAGGCCGGACGAGTTATTTCTCTCTCTCTCTCTCTCCCTCTCTCTCTCTCTCTCTCTCTCTCTCTCTCTCTCTCTTCACATCCAAACAGTTCACTCTGTATGTATTTTAGCTTATATTTATTCAGAAAACAATTGGAATACAGACCAACGCATGATATGAGAAAGACAATTTTTGTCCTGCAGAATCAGTTTTTTATTGCTTAAACAGTATATATATATATATATATATATATATATATATATATATATATATATATATATACATACATACATATATCCTCTGAAAGCTACGTTAAGAGTATACAATATACAAAAGCAATTGATGTCAATGTCGCACTTCAGGGGTAATAATATGGGTTCATGATCTTAAGTTGTCATCAATCCTGGGTTCAAATCCTGCTGTGAATGATTACTTGCTATGGTTTTCTAAATTGGCATATACTTTAGGATGAATGTCAGGTAATACCATTGTGTCGATAGATATGCTGCAAAGTTTGCATCGGAACTGGTTAGGAATGCATTCACTGACATGTGCCTGACTCTCTAGCACATTATGTGGTATTTCTATCTTCAACTGACATTACCTAAGTATGGAGACGTTTGGAATAGCTTGTAGACGAATGAATACGAAACTATAGTCGCGACGCTGTTATTTCCGGCGTGACTCCTCCTCTTTGCTTACGTCTTAGGAAGTGAAGGCTCTATAAAGTCTGGGTAGGTAGTATTGTTCGCCATTTTTGTTCTTTCGTTGCCGAACTACCAGACGAGGAATCTATTTGCCGCACCGTTAAACATTATCATATCGTAGCTCCTACGATAGTAAATCAAACGTACTGTAATTGAGCAAATAATTGAGCGGCAAATAACGCCCTCGTGTGCTTTCTGCGAACCCTACGAAAGAGCCGAAATGGCGGGCGATTATATTAAGTATTTATCGAGCCTTAGGAAATGCATCAGAGAATCACAAGACGCACACGTTTAAATGTAGCCGACCGGCAACGTGATTGGCTGCCGGAAATTATCTTACATATCCAATCCAGTACCATTAAATATGTATATGGTTAAATACTGTCGCATATGGATTGTGACATATTTCTTTGAACTCCCTGTACTTTATTATTTACCCTCAATGTGTTACACGCCGTCAAGTATCAGGGCTATTAATTATCTCAAGGAATTAGCAGATAGGGGCGAAACCCTCTTGAAAGAGAACAGCTGAGCAAGGGGTTGCTTTGCCACTTGAATTGGAAATCGGAAGGGTAGAGGTTGAGGCTAACACCCTCCCATTTGCCTGCCTCCACACACAGAGTCCAGTTATTAGATACAAATGAAACGGTTCCCAATATTCAGTCGTTTCCATGCCAACGTAAAACTTAATGTCAAACGGATATCACGAACGATTCAAGAAGGAGCGAGGCGTACAGTCGCCCCCAATTATATTATTGTAGCATGGATGTGAATGGCAAGTCCAAATTTACGCTAGTCAAAAACGACTAGTAAATACTACTGGAATAATTTCAGTTACAGATCTAAATTTCCGAAATTTGATGAACATGATGTGTAGGTCCGATAAGCTCTTTTCAATAATTAATTTAATAGATATTTCCATCAAATTCCTTATCAAAATCACAATGCTACAATTTTCAAAATATTACAATATTTACACTATTAAACGTTGTCGGCATAAACTGCTATCTTCAGAACACATAACACTACAAGAATATGAATACTCCGTGTGGAAACATTATGGCTAAGATACATGTTGTTTACATATTAAAATATATAAAACCAGATTGTATATGAACATGGACACATAAAATGAATGTTGCTGAATGATAAAATAAAATTACGTGATTAAAAAAAAATATATATATTTATTGGGTTATTTTACGACGCTGCATCAACATCTAGGTTATGTAGCGTCTGAATGAAATGAAGGTGATAATGCCGGTGCAATGAGTCCGTTGTCCAACGCCGAAAGTTACCCAGCATTTGCTCTATTGGGTTGAGGGAAAACCCCGGAAAAAACCTCAACCAGATAAATTGCCCCGACCGGGATTCGAACCCAGGACACCTGGTTTCGAAGTCAGACGCACTAACCGTTACTCCACAGGTGTGGACTATATATGTATACAGGGTGATTCACGAGGAAAGGTAAAAAATTTAGGATACGATATCTCAGGCCATTTGAGTGAAAAAGTTCATATGAACATAGGTCCGTTTTCGAACGATGGCGAAGTTAGATGTATTTTTGTGGTAAAACGTCTCGACCCAATGTGAATCACACGTTACCATATGCTGCTGACGAGAGACGTGAGACAAGGTCACTGATCACAATGAATGACGTAACATTGGAATCGACATTGTGAGCGATGTAGATAATAGAAGTTCATTCACCTCACAAACCGGATGGTGGGGCATTACAAATGTCCAATCGCCTGCCCTTGTCTGATGTAATGACACAGAACCAGCACATAACACAAATACACTATCACTTATCAGTTCACAGCAGTTCAGTCAGCTACCTACAGTACAGTAGTTATACAGGCACAGTTATCGGAAGTGTTAAGTTGTGTTTTTCAAGATGCCTTATAAATTTTCGACTTCATAATACGCTGATATTGTGTATGTTTATGGTTTATGTGATGGAAGTTCCTTGCGTGACGTCGCTGAATATGAACGACGCTTTCCGAACAGAAGGGTATCATATCGAAGAGTACTTACTGTCTATGGGGTTGGATGAAAAACTTGGCATACCAATGGAAACGACAGAGGCGCTAATCGAGTGTATTTTGGATGCTGCATGCCGCATAAAGAACAGCCATGAGTAACTCTCCCGAGCGACGAGCGCGATTCACGCCCGAGAGCATTGAAGCAGATGGGGGTACCTTTGAAAATGTGTGATAAAATCGACCCCGATGTCTAGAATATTAGATATGTATACATATGTCAAATTTCAAATTTATTCACAATTTACATTTTAAATGAATACATATGAATAGATACCCTAAATGAGCATATGCTCGTGCTCGGGTACAGTCCAGTAGTCTACATAAATTTTACAGAAATCAATAATAATGTTGATGATAGAAATAATAGTATCAATAATAATAATAATAATAATAATAATAATAATAATAATAATAGAATAACCGTGACTAAGATGACACTAAGATAGTAATACACATTAATAATAATAATAATAATAATAATAATAATAATAATAATAATAATAATAGTAATAAAAATATTTACAATAATAAAAATAAATACTAAGACGGATAAAATAAAATATAAAACCACTTAGCGAGAGTTAACACGACTTAAATAAGCATATAATAACCAGGAAAAAAATAATGAACTCGAAAATCAACATAAAAGTTCGTTGTATCGTAGACGACAGCAACCGCGAATATAAACTTTAAATTTGTCCGTTATCTGTCTCTACATGCGAATTAGTACAATGGAATCCCAGAAGTTTTTGTGAAATCAAAGAGCCATATCTCCGTAACCGTTCGAAAACGGACCTAATATAAACTTTTTGACTCAGAATCATTTCGGATTTCACATCCTAAATTTTTTACCTTTCCTCGTGAATCGCCCTATATATATATATATATATATATATATATATATATATATATATATATATATATATATATATATATATTCCTGCAGAAGTTAGCACACGGTGTGATTGTCAGTCAGGTCGTTAAAACTGAAAATAATATATTTGTGTGAGAAATGGGCTATGAATTTAATTAATTTCTGTAGGGGCGTGAGCATTTGTAACTATGATAGCGCACCATCTACCCTTAAGTGCTAAATACGATAAACTGTCACTGATAAATTCGAACTTTTTTACTGCTGATTTTATTCTTTTATGAACAAAGAATCCTGTTCCTAATTGGTGATTATTGTCTCCTTTCCCATAATAGCACAAGCAATCTTCTATTTGTGATATGCCAGTCCCATCTAACCTAACCTCCTGCACTCTCACAAAGTCTATTCTATATCTAACTAGTTCTTTTGCTACTAATGTTACCCCTCCTATTCTATATAGAATTGCAACATTCCAAGTACCAAATCTCATAACCTTATTCCTTTGCTGTGGTCGTGTTAGAGAATCACTTCCATTTTGAGTTTTCGTAACAAGCTATGTTTTCACGGTGATGGATTGTTAGCCCTTCGCCCAACCCCCAAGCTGGAGGACCACCCCTTATCGGCAGTCCGCGACTGCTAATACAATATATTCGCGGCTATCCTCCATATCTGGGGCCGTCTCCTCTATCCGCAACCTGAGGACGCGCCATGCCGTGGTGATAGGGACCCACAATGGTCATGCCGAGAATCTGTCCATTCCGAGGCTTATTTTGAGTTTTCGTAACAAGTTTTTTTTACGGTGATGGGTTGTTAGCTCTTCGCCCAACTCCCAAGCTATAGGACCACCTCTTATCGGTCGAGTTTTAATTACTACCATTATAGGCTTATTGCATAACTTACTATTAGTAGGATTTGTTATATCTAAAAAATTTACTTCCAAATTTCATTTCACATTAATCCTTAAAAAATACTTCCAAACACTGTTAGGGCTACAGAGCAAGAAATATGATGATCTTTGTACCTAAAGATTGAAAATATTGCGCTGTTCTATAATAAGGATGCTTAAAAGTATTGTTGGTCAAAGTAATTATTTAAGTTCTCATGGACGTACTTACGTTGATATGTAATTAATTTGATTTCATTTAATTGACGATAGTTGGATGAATAGAATTAGGTTTATTGTAAGTTAGTTTTACTTTTGTTTAGTTACTGGTATACTATTATTCAGGCTTCCTTTGTAGTTATGCCTACTTTACCGTTTATTTTATCTAAGTTAACTGTATGGTTGTGAGAGTCCACTCACTTTGAGAGAGGAACAGAGATTAAGGGGATTTGAGAATAAGGTGCTTAGGAAAATATTTGGGGTTAAGAGGGATGAAGTTACAGGAGAATGGAGAAAGTTACACAATACAGAACTGCATGCATTGTATTCTTCACCTGACATAATTAGGAACATGAAATCCAAATGTTTGAGATGGGCAGGGCATGTCGCACGTATGGGCGAATCCAGAAATGTATATAGAGTGTTAGTTGGGAGACCAGAGGGAAAAAGACCTTTCGGGAGGCCGAGACGTAGATGGGAGGATAATATTATAGTGGATTTAGGAGGTGGGATATGATGATTCAGAGTGGATTAATTTCTTTTTATTGGGTTATTTTACGACGCTGTATCAACATCTAGGTTATTTAGCGTCTGAATGATATGAAGGTGATAATGCCGGTGAAATGAGTCCGGGGTCCAGCACCGAAAGTTACCCAGCATTTGCTCCTATTGGGTTGAGGGGAAACCCCAGGTAACTTGCCCCGACCGGGATTCGAACCCGTGCCCCTGGTTTCGCAGCCAGACGCGCTGACCGTTACTCCACAGGTGTGGACCAGAGTGGATTAATCTTACACAGGATAGAGACCGATTGCGATCTTATGTGAGGACGGCAATGAACCTGCGGGTTTCTTAAAAGCCATTTGTAAGTAAGTAACTGTTTATTTTACTAATGAGCAGGCTAGTTGTAGTTATTGTACATTATATACCACTGCCAGCGGAAATGTACCCAATTTCAGTCTGAATAAATATTATATATTCGAATAACAATTTAATATCTTTATCACGTTACATAAACTAAAAAAATTGTACATGTGAATTTCTAGTCAAATTGAAATACAAAATTGATTGAGTGCTCACTTTAATCAGAAATAAAATAAAACTGTAATACGAATGGACGGGTTAGTTGTTTTCATAACAGGCTGTTTGGAAATGTCATAAATTAACCGCTACATTAGCGCCGTAGAGGCAGTTTTTGGAATGTAGTTTTGGGAAGAAAAGCGAATTCGTGAACGAATATATATCATTGTTGTGACACGTCATTTGTTTATTGCTGGTAGCTAATGCTTTTGATCAATTCCAAACAACGGATTAGAGTACAGACTTATTCCACGGCATACAATATTCATGTATTGATCGGAGCATCGCTTGTTGTCCCGTGAATACATATTTCGAACTGGCCGGTACAAATTAAAGCTAACCATCCGAAAGCTTTTGAAAAATGGATGCTCAAGAATATGGCGATCAATGTATTGGATGATGTAACGTTTTTAGATTACAATGCAATGAAATCATTTTTACATAAGTGATTCTATTATAGTTGTTAAAGGTAACATCACAGTCTAGTATATAGAGTGATTCATTATTACGTTAAATATTTTGTGTGTGTATTGTAGAGGTGAAACTAAGACTAAAACGTTCTATACAACTTTTTCTTAAAACCTTTAATTCCAGAGTTCCAGTAGATGGCACCTACGTCATAGTAACTGCATAGGCATTACTCTTCTCCCGCACATTTGGTGTGGTATTGTGGGGAATTAGTTACTCGGACCTCGAGTTCACCTCTGCGATTGACTGGGGAAATCTACCGCGCATTCTTGGAATGCGAACTGCATGGTCTGCTACATGATATCCCTCTTACAATGCGAGTGAACTTATGGTTTATGCACAATGGTGCTCCTGCTCATTACTGCCGCAACGTAAGGCGTATCTCAATGCTGCGTATCCAGGTCAATGGATAGGTCGCGCAGGGCCAACTCCTTGGCCAGCCAGATCACCGGACATGAACCCTCTGGACTTCAAGTTGCGGGACAGCACTTAGAACATGCATTACACTAAGAATTGTGCAAATGTGTAAAGTCTAGAAGAAATTGCTTTACATTCTTTACTGTGTTTGGTTTTAGTTCACAAAACGTGCATAAGTGGACTGCCGAGGATATGGATTTAGTGACTTCTGTTGTTTTTTTTTTTTTTGAAGTCCAAATGCACTGTACGAAAGTAATAATTAATTTACATTTGGCGTGTTATCCTTTCTTTGTTTGGGAGCGCAAGTTCCACGAAAAATGGCGTTAACTCTGGAATTAAAGGTTTTAAGAAAAAGTTGTATAGAATGTTTTAGTCTTAGTTGCACCTCTACATTACACACACAAAGTATTTACACGTAATAATGAATCACCCAGTATACAGTCACGAAACTTGAGTTTTTGAGGGTACTAGGAACAATAGACTGTGCCGGTACTATTTCGTATTCTCTGTGATAAGGCGAAAGTAGCGACCCTAGTGGTTAGCAACTATCTATGGGTGTATATTTCCTACGTAGGCCTATTGAGCTTCGTGACTGTATATACTAGACTGTGGTAACATCTTGAACATATTGGTAAGGAAATTAACGTTTCTTCTTAAATGTCACATTCTAGTTTCTGTAAAATATCAACAAAATGATTTTCTAGTTTAATTCTAAGTTAAAAAATATTGGTTTATTCATTTTTATTTATTTCTTCACGAATTTATTCATTCATTTACTTTGACTATTATACTTTCACTATGTCATACTACTTTTGACCAATAAAACAGTACGAAAGGACGTCTTTAAATCAGTCATGACTGCTTATCGCACAATTTTATCACTTCTCTAGCAATTTGTTAATTTTTATCACTTCCCCAGCATTTATTTGTTTTTAGCACTTCTCTAGCATTTGTTTCTTGTTTGGATATTTCGAATTGCAAATTCTTTACGGTACTATAAGACATGCTTTGCGATCGTCAATTGTTTCCCGCATAGATAGTCGACAGAAAATGGCGGCTCCGTTCAAACGTTTTGGTGAAGCTAACATTAGTGAACTAGAATTTTAGTAAGTCAGTTAATATCTATTTTATTGTATTAGAGTACTTTATTCCTTCTAATCTTTATATACTTTCTTCTGTTTTCATCACATCTCTACCATTTGTTTCTTCGTGTGCCAACATTTCAAACTACAAATCCTTTACGGTACTATAAAACATGCTTTGCGATCGTCATTTGTTTACTGCATAGATAGTCAACTGAAAATGGCGGCTCCGTTCAAACGTTTTGGTGAAGCTAACATTAGTGAACTAGAATTTTAGTAAGTCAGTTAATATCTATTTTATTGTATTAGAGTACTTTATTCCTTCTAATCTTTATATACTTTCTTCTGTTTTCATCACATCTCTAC
Organism: Periplaneta americana; assembly: GCF_040183065.1. Taxonomy (NCBI): domain Eukaryota; kingdom Metazoa; phylum Arthropoda; class Insecta; order Blattodea; family Blattidae; genus Periplaneta; species Periplaneta americana. The sequence goes on from NC_091129.1 coordinate 119,181,224, forward strand.
CATTTGTTTCTTTGTGTGCCAACATTTCAAACTACAAATCCTTTACGGTACTATAAAACATGCTTTGCGATCGTCATTTGTTTATTGCATAGACAGTAAACTGAAAATGGGGGCTTCATTCAAACGTTTTGGTGAAGCTAACATTGATGAAATAGAATTTTAATAAGCTAATATCTATTTTGCTGTATTAGAGTACTTTATTTCTTTTAATCTTTATATACTTTCTTCTGTTTTTATCACCTCTCTACCATTTGTTTCTTTGTTTGCCAACATTTCAAACTGCAAATTCTTTACGGTACCATAGCACATACTTTGAGATCGTCATTTGTTTGCCGCATAGACAGTCAACTGAAAATGACGGCTCCATTCAAACGTTTTGATGAAGCTAACATTAGTGAAATAGAATTTTAGTAAGTCAGTTAATATTTTATTGTATTAGAGTACTTTATTTCTTCTAATCGTTATACACTTTCTTCTAATCGTGTAATGGTCAATTAAATCCCACTCGAGTTTTGATTTTCTCTGGATAAATCAAAACCTCTAGTGAGATTACTGTTGATAATATATATTTATTCATGTAATTATTATTTACTTATTCATTTACTCGTATCTGTTCTTTCGGTAATTATTGTTTTCAGTTTTTACCAATTATTCATGTATTAATTATTTAATTATTAAATAATTAACTTAGTTTGTTTATTTATTATTTATATAATCATCTTATTTATTTATATTTATCCATCATTTATTTACTTATAAAGTTACATATCTCACTCCCAGTAAAATATTGCCGTAACTTCGTGACTGTATATACTAGACTGTGCTTGTACTACGCACGTGCTGTGCATCTGACCTTCATGAATGCATGTAAGCCAGTAGTGTCAGAGTTGTAAGCTCCGATACCGGTTGTGGTGCTAGAGACTTCCAGTCGGAGCGTGAACTTGCTTATGTCTGTGGAAGCACCGGAGCACGCAACGAGTTATAGTGGAGCGCTCCGCTCCGTTTAGGCTGTGTCTGACAACGCTGATGTAAGCAATCAGGATATATTCAGGTTCGGAATCTTAGTTGAAAATAAGAATCTGATTCGATTATAGGATTTAAATTAATGAATTACATTAAATTAATCGAAATAAGGAACGAGCCCAAAATATTATATTATTTCTCTGCAAAAATTTCCTCTTCGATACAAAAACGTGACAATGTATACATAAATCGCTTATGAAAGAAAAAAAAATAAAATATTTTATACTCTTTATGTATATGAAATTCGAAATAGACAACTGTTCATGTATTTCACAGGCGGGCAAAATGTGTTGCAACTCAAAATCTCTGTGATCGCCCGTGAAGTCAGGCTACCCCCCCCCCCACAACCAACCGTAGATATCAGTACTATTTATGGTTCTCCCTACCTTGTCATTTTGTTGTCATGCAGCCTGCATCAATTGCTCCTTACATTTTGCCCGCCTGTGATGTATTTGGAATACGTAACACAAAATATAAGCGAAGGAAACATCATTTTACATATCGCTGTTCCGGAGAAACAACGACGTAAGTTCAACATAGAACGTTTCTCAGGAGAAGCAGAAAACAAATATTATTTACGTATAAATACATATATAAATGAATAATAAATATTTGAAAAAAGTATTATAACAATTTTAATAAAGCAAAACTAGTGGCTTTTGCAGCAAATACTGCAAACTAAGTCCATAAGAAGTTCAAATAAAAATTGTTCAGATTTATATTCAGTGAAGAATACCCCAGACATTTTGAAAGTTATATGCTTCCACAATAGTGAAACATACTCCCTCTGAATGTTTTTTTTATGCCAAATACTTTTCCTTGAACCTATCCGTCTTCAGTTCTTGAGTTTCAATGTGAAATTGCAAGTAACAATGACAGGACGATCAGCGAGTTTCTCATGTGGGAGTAATGCAGTAGTTATTTCAGGTCATTGCGGATTGTAGGTGAGAGTTAAGAAAATGTAAGGTTTGTCATGCCTTGAACAAAAGACTTAGCATCTTGGTATAGCTGCTGCATGTTTCGTGAACTACCCTGAAATGTAAAGGGCAGAATCACTCTTTTCTACTAAGAGATCTTGCTGAGGTGATCAAGAGACTACAAAATCTTGTAGGCCTCTTATTTTATCAGTAATACCTTTTGGTCTTTTCTTAGAAATTGTAATTTTTGCTCTTCCTCCAGATAATACTGATCTACCAAATACTGCTTGATTAATTTGTGTAACAATGAATGTTATCCCTATATTTTCTGTAATATAGGCTGTTGTGAGGAATTTATTGCTGAGATGCGGAAAATGAGGCGAATGATATGTCAGAGTTGTAGAATATTATATGCGACCTAAATAAAATTGTCCACCGTAAATCGTTTCATTCGTTGCTGGTTGTGGGAAATAAACTTACTCATCACGGTAGCAAGAAGTGAAATGGCCTGCTATTTTCCCTACAACAAAATATGCTTGGCAGCGATCACAAATAATCTAATCGATTAAACCAAAGAAATATGAAATTAATTTTGATGTAGTTTAAAGACGCAGCTAAAATAGGAAGCACGACTCAATTACTATCAAGGATAGTTTTATAGTTTTCAGTAACATATATATTGCTATTACTCAGTAAATTATAGAAATGAAGATCTAATATAAAATATTATTTCTCTGCGTCTACTTACATAAAGCCCCAAAAGATTTCACTTTCATATCATCAGTATAAAATTATGTGTTGCATTAACTACAATAATATTTCATTTTTAATGGTAATAATGTCATGAAACATTCTTAAGTTTTGTAGTTCTTAATATCCAATACACAGCTGTACTCGGAAAACTACAGACCAGAGAATTAGCTGTGTAAATTATTTTTATACGTAATCAAAAAATTACACAAATGAAGATCGACATATTGACATTATGATGTGAAAGAATCTGAGCCATCTGAACTCTATGTCAGCAATCCTGTAGGTCATGGCCTTCGTGTAATAGTTTATTGTTTAATGTAGTATGTGTTTTGTTTTATTCTGAAATGCAATTAATTTGTTCTCAAAACTGAAGGAAGATGGATTTTGGAAAATACGAAAATGGTGTAGGAAAATTGACATTTCGCTGAAAACTACTATTTTTCTGAAAAACTTTGGGTTCCAAGCTTCAAAATGAAGAATCGTTTATTAAAATCCGTTCAGCCGTTTTCCCGTAATTTCCATTACTAGTTCAAATTATATATATAGATATTATAATTTGTAGTTACTTTTAAATGTTCACCCCAATTTTGTAGTTACGTCATTATTCTTTCATGAACAGCGATATACTATTGCAATTAAGTTTAGCAGTAAGCCTGTAGTGTTACTGTATCTACTTTTTGTGTGGAAAATTAGTTTATGAACATAACGAGGGAGCTACCGGCATAGCTTGGTCGGCTTACATGCGCTGCCCATTTAAAACGCCTGGATTTATTATTCCTAATTATGTCAGGTGAAGAATGCAATGCGTACAGTTCTACGTTGTGTAACTTTCCTCATTCTCGTACAGTCCTACGTTGTGTAACTTTCTCCATTCTCCTGTAACTTCATCCCTCTTAACCCTGCCTTGCCTCCTCAAATTCGGCGCCTATGAACAGTTCAGTATTTTATCAATACGATGTGAAGAAAGAATTTTTGATTAAGAATTGTTGTATAGCCTAACTCATCTAATGAAAACATTTTCGAATATGACCGCAGGAAAAATCTACGCATAATAATCATGCCACCTCTAGAAATACGTGTTTCTTTCAACTTTGGTGTGTAAGTATGTATACATACAGGGTGATTCACGACCATTTACTGTCCCTTACGGGGCTTATTTCCGAAGATATTTTGAGCAAAAAAAAAAAAAAGTCATATAAACATTATTTTGTTCTAATCTCAATATTTTCAGAATTACACTAATTTGAAGTTGTTTGTAAAATACCATTATTCTTTAGTTTTAAAAGTAAAATAATATTACAGATAAAGAATGGACAATTTAGTAGTATCATTTCTTTAATTAGCTAATATTCTGAAGCTAGAATTGTGTTGTGAATTCCATAATTGCTTCGTACAGAGTTTTTTTCTTCGGTTTCTAACTACAGAATTAGTCCACACCTGTGGAGTAACGGTTAGCGCGTCTGGCCGCGAAACCAGGTGGACCGGGTTCGATTCCCGGTCGGGGAAAGTTACCTGGTTGAGGTTTTTCCGGGGTTTTTCCTCAACCCAATATGAGCAAATGCTGGGTAACTTTCGGTGTTGGACCCCGGACTCATTTCACCGGCATTATCACCTTCGTCTCATTCAGACGCTAAATAACCTAAGATGTTGAAAAAGCGTCGTAAAATAACCTACTAAAAATCTACAGAATTACATTTTCTTACGCAATTAATGAACTTATTATTACACATCACGCCACTCTTGTAAATTCTTTAAGACTGTACATTAGGATGCATAATTAAACTGTAAAGAATCAAATTCCTAAATTCGTATGATTTGTAACAATTTTTGTGTTAAGTACGTAAGAATGATGTCATTTTTAGTTAATAATTGAAAATCAAAATCTGTACAAAGCAACTAACAACACGTTTTTAGCTTCAGAACACTAGCCAATTAAAGAAATGATACTTCTGAATAGTTCATTCTCTACTTGTAATATCTTTTTACCCTTAAAACGAAAGAAAAAAGGTATTTTACTTCTTCTTCTTCTTCCTTCACTCGTTAGACATTATTGTCTGTAGCAATCTAGATATCTTGTTCATGCCACCGTTTTTTGGGTCTTCCTATAGCCTATTTCTTTTCCCTAACTGTCTATAATTCTTAAAATGAAATGGTAGTCTGTCTATGTTCATTCTTTGTACATGGTTTATCCACTTGGTTTTATACTCTTTACTTTTATCGTTCAGATTATATATATATATCTAATTCCTTTCTTATATCTTCACTTCTTTTATGGTCTATTTTCTTATAGCCAGCAACTGCTCTTAGAAATCTCATTTCATTTGCTTCAAGTTTGCCTTTATTTTTCTCTGTCATGATCCAAGTTTCGCTCCCATACAATAGTTTTGGCACTGACATTGCTTTATAAAACTTTATGCTCGACCATGCCGAAATGCAGTAATTATACACCTGGTAGCAGTCCTTTAATGCGTGTCATTGAAGTACACCTATTCATTAAAGTTCATTTTTTCGATTATTCTCGGATATGCAAACGAAAGACAACGAGGGAAACGTCACGGAGGCTGGAAATCCAATACTGTCGCAGAAGGTTATGTTCTGTTACTATAATAATTAGCGTTAGTTGTAAATAATATTCAAATAAATTCAATTTGTCATCTCGTTTTTCAATTCTAAATCAATTTCCAGGTTATATCAAAATTAGTTCATGTTATTCTCTAAATTATATCAAGGTCAATGACATTATTGTCCTCGGAAAAAATCAATACTTTCGCGTCTGCGCACATCTCACAATTCACGAGCTATGCACAAGGTCACTTCCGATCTTCAGTCAGATGCGAATAAAATGAATACTTTTGAATAATTTCAAGTTAGAAATATGGTCGAGCATAAAAAGTCGTATGAAACTTGCCTATAATGGTAATTAAGACGCTTGTATGAAAATTATGAAACTCGCTTGCGCTCGTTTCATAAAAAAACATACTCGCGTCTTAATTACTATCATTATAGGCTCGTTGCATAATGGACTATTAATATTGTGTCTTTTCTTGCTTTATTAGGTAATTTACTAATAACTTGAAATTAGTGTAACTGAAAATATTGAGATTAGGACAAATGTTTATACGACATTTTTGGCTCATAATGTCTTCGGAAATAAGCCCCGTCAGTGATGGTAAATCCTCATGAATCACCCTGTCTATGAAAATAACAGCCGAATGGTATACTTCTAAAATCCTTACACCAAGTAGTTCATATCTAGACATGATATGAACATGAGAAATGGTGGATGCTGTATTTCACTATAGCTAGGCACGAGAAGCATTGTGGCGTTAGTAACATGTTGGTCACAGAGCGTTTTATTCGCAAGAGAGCAGAAGATTGAATTTAAAGTCGTCTAGACTCGTATATTCAATGCAGCCTTCCTACGTGCAAGAGTGGGGATTCGAAAAAAGAGAAAATCGTACTGCATGCCAGAAAAATTCATTTTAATGAACGGTATAGGTACATTTGAATACAGATACGACTGCGGATGATATTTTTATACAGAATGCAGGTTGCAATGTATACAACTTGCCAAACGCAAAAAAAAAAACTTTAATTAGCACAATGCCATATTCCTGCAGGGTTTGAACTTCGGCGCTCGTACTGGTATGCATATTGCTCTGTCTGAATTTATACAAAATACATTTTGCTTCGACAAACACAAATGCAAGTACAATTCGTTAACGTAACTATATACTAGTTTTTTATATTTAAGGCCAGAGAAATATACTGATATGAAAGTGATGTCTCCTCTTTTATTTCTCTCAGACATGACGACCCATAATATTGCGAATTTATAGTTTCAGCATACGGCGTAAAAACGCAATATGTAGTGTTGAGAAGCTTTTATCATCCAGTCTTGTCAAAAAATCCGAAAGAATTTATAAAACAGTTATATTACCGGTTGTTCTTTATGGTTGTGAAACTTGGACTCTCACTTTGAGAGAGGAACATAGGTTAAGGGTGTGTGAGAATAAGATGCTTAGAAAAATATTTGGGGCCAAAATGGATGAAGTTACAGGAGAACGGAGAAAGTTACACAACGCAGAACTGCACGCATTGTATTCTTCACCTGACATAATTAGGAACATTAAATCCAGACGTTTGAGATTGGCAGGGCATGTAGCACGTATAGGCAAATTCAGAAATGCATATAGAGTGTTAGTTGGGAGGCCGGAGGGAAAAAGACCTTTGGGTATGGAGAGTCCAAGACGTAGATGGGAAGATAATATTAAAATGGATTTGAGGGTAGTGGGATATGATGATAGAGACTGGATTAATCTTGCTCAGGATAGGTACCAATGGCGGGCTTATGTGAGGGCGGCAATGAACCTCCGGCTTCCTTAAAAGTCAGTAAGTAAGTTAAGTAAGTAAGTGTTTTTAATGTACGTTTATTATTAGCAGGCTTCGAGACTTCGGACCCGATACAATAAGTTTACTGTGCATGCACTATAGGTTGTTGACTCGCTGCAGGTAGATAGAGATGTGTTGAGGTAACAACGTTGCTATTTAGAGTAGAGTACGGTAGTATGGGGAAACACACATAATTTATGTACATTCTGAAAGTAAATATACTTTACACAATGATAATGTGAAAAGAATGTGAAAAGCATTTATTCTCCTGTCTTTTATAAGCATTTGTGTTTAATTACACAGTGCTAATGGTGGAAATAAGAATGTAGCAATTTTAATTTTTTCATTTATCCTATTGGTCGTCTTTAGGAAATGCAGTGACAGTACCGAATTGGCATGTACCTACTACAAGATACATTCTCAGTGTCTCAAACGTAAATCTTTTTCGGTTATCTGCCAAAGTTTGTACTGTAGTAAGCTGCGCTCTACGTCGCATGACGTGATAGGAGCAAAACGAAAAAACTTAACATCATTGTAGTCTCTAAGAGAGAGTCCTTTATTCTCGGGTGACTCTATGTCCACTAATTTCTGTTTATGTTACACAATGTTCCATAACCATTATTTTTACATAAAATTGATTTCCACTTCTGTTTTACGCATTCAGTAACCGGTGTACTTGATGTCTCATTAATTCTCTGTATCATTTTCTAAATTAATTTGAGGGCTTCCGGCATCTCTTGCTCTGACTTTTCTAACCGTGTAATAGTTTCAGACACAGTTTGTATGAAAACCAAATTATTCGTTAGAACCTTCAAATCCAGAGCGTTTTCCTTTGCGTATTTGTTGGTATTCATTCTACAGTACCCCACCCGCTGTACGCTTTACCACTATACTCAGTACGAGTACGCCGTTATGCGGATTTCCCACTGATCTGCTCTATTGGGTCCGAAGTCTCGAAGCCTGATTATTAGGTTTCAGGAAGTTACATGTCAAGATTTTTATCTAAACTAAATTTATACAATAATTACAAACAAGCAATACAAATAAACAAAAAATTCTAACACTCTAGAAGGGCTGGTATAATTTCGTGATAGTGCAAGGGTATTTTCGTGATAGACCTTAAATTAAATATATTTAGGCATATTCAGTCACATTTTAAATTCCTCAGCCAGATTCATACTTCACTAGAGCTTTTATTTATCTAAAGAAAATCAAAACTCCAGTGGGATTTAATTGACTAAAAGAAAGTAGCCTATAAATTATATTTCAATAATTTTAGCTTCACCGAAACGTTTGAACGGAGCCGCCATTTTCAGTTCACTATCTGTGCTGTAAACAAATGATGTTTTATAGTGCCATAAAGAATTTGCAGTTTGAAATGTTGGCAAACAAAGAAACAAATGGTAGAAAGGTGATAAAAAAAGAAAGTATATATATATATATATATATATATATATATATATATCCCACTCGAGTGGGATTTAGTTGACTCTTACATGATTAGAAGAAAGTATATCAAGATTAGAAGAAATAAATTACTCTAATACAATAACATATTAATTTACTTACTAAAATTCTCTTTCACTAAAGTTAGCTTCACCAAAACGTTTGAATATAGCCGCTGTTTTCAGTTGACTATTTATTTACCTTCAAAATAACTTACTACTAACATCTAAAGAAGTACAGTTATCTTTGGATGGATCATTAAACCTTTAAATCCTTTTTCCCAACAATTTTTTCATTTTGGACTCGGTCACTTTTACCAAGAAACCGACGATATGCTCATTTCGGGTATCTATTCAAATGTACCATTTCAAATGTAAATTATTTATGATAAAGATACGCCAGAGCAGCGGGGGCAGAAAAAAAAAACTTCCTCGCATATGAAAATGTTGGAAATTTGACTTCAAAATTCTATTGGAGTTTTATTTCCGCATTTTCAGCATAGGTATCTCTTTAACTTCAACTGGAGGTGTTTTGGTTGAATTTCGCATACTTTCTTTTCTTTTCTTCGGTAGCTGAATACGTGGCGAGTTTTCCGTTTCCTGTTTTCTTGCTTCATCTTCTTTTTCGATTTGTGTCTCTCGCTCGTTTCCTACTGTACAATAATTCTCAATCTCTCCTACTGAATCTTCCATTACTTTAGCTGCAACTTGCAGCAGAGTATTTTAACCCAATTCTCCCAGACACAGCCAAAGTCATATTGGACACCCCTTACGCTCCTAGTTTGTGACAGCAGCTGGAATGAGTCTCTGTGCCCGATACAAGCAGTCAGATTACACGGAGCAGGCAGACGAGTCCATCCTACGGAAACATTACGAAATATGACAAGGAGAGAGGCCGCATTTACATGAACACTTCGATTTATGTCCTGAATAAGAGCCTTCAGTTCTATACACAGTACTGAGTACGTGACCAAAGTTATCTAACGATGTAGAGAAAAGAAATAACGTATTGTCGATTTAGTTCCTAGCTCTGACCAATATAATTACTTGTAAATATACAGCATATACGTAAAGAAACACCTAATAAGAGATTGTGGTTTGTTATTCCATAATTTTCCTTTGAAGTAGTTATTCATGGATAACAAGATGAGCATTTTAAATGCAATTCACCATTTTTTTAAGGAAAGAAACTTATCAGCAGGCTTTGCATTTTTGTTACGCTGAAATTATCGAGGAATATAGCCTTGTACGGAGGGAGTTAAAATGTCTGGCGCTCACTGCTTAAGTCTACGGCAGCCGTGGCGAGAACGTGACTCGCGAAACATTGTGGCTCGCAGTGATAGCTGTGCATTTCGCTTGCTTCTAAACTCCGCCAACACCCACCCTCTCGCTCACTGGAGTCAAACTCCGTTCCATTTATATTTGTCTCTGACCTGCGAGTGGCATATGTCTCTCTCGAAACCATGTACGAAAGTTCCAAGTAGGATGGAAGGACGCATTTTTTTGCTGTCAATATGATGAGAATATTAATGTATGATTTGTTCACTAGTATTACGAGGAAAACGGTTGTATAACATAAAACGGCATTATACTACATGTTACTGATGAAACATTAAAAGGTTAAGTGTTATCGTCGTCGTCGTCGTCGTCGTCGTCGTCGTCGTCGTCGTCGTCGTCATCATCATCATCATCATCATCATCATCATCATCATCATCATCATCATCATCATCATCATCATCATCATCATCATCATGTCTGTACGTCGACCCTTTTTCAGCAGATGTACGAATAATGCGGTTAGCTCTTCAATTTGAACTCACTGATTTACTATGTGATGTCAAATGAAAGCTAGATGTAACGACTTGACAAATGTTGAACTTTCAAATCTTTGCCAAAAAATAAATATCCGAAGCTTCGTTCTTTCGCTTGCTCTGTTGAAGCCATGTTCGCTACAACTTACGTTTGTGAAAAATTATTTTCAACCATTAAAATAGTAAAAACCACATTTAGATCACGACTGACAGACAAATACCTTCGTGATTAACTACGACTGGCAGTAAGTCCTGATTTTGAAACTTTGTCGCAGAGACATTCTGAAGACAGTTAATTTTAGGTTGTGATATTGTTAATTTATTGTTCATTTCTTTCTTCGTTACACGTACTAAACATTAGTTTGTAGCCTTGTACTGTATAAAATTATATTTAAGTCCTTGACGTAAGGAAAATGAAAATCCGTTAATAAGTCAGACAGTTGTTTCACTTCCCCTTCGGGTGTCCGCCTCCCTCCATAGGTGCTATGCACGTTGCAGGTTACAGAGTGGCTCGGCGCACGATTACATTTTCGCCACCGCTGGTCTACGGTGAATGTAACTTATAATGGAGCATATTATGACAACACTGCAACAATTTTAATGGTTTGCACAATCGAAGAACTATGTTTACCACGGCATCGATTACAATTGAATTTCAAAATTAACAATCCGATATTATATATGAGGGGCTCACAAAGAGAGTGGACTAAGTCCACCAGTGGTCAGTTTGTGGATTAATACAATCTCGGGTGAAGAAAACTTGGATTTATTCATTGCCATAACAAACAAAGTCCATAACTCATTTGTTACTCCACAGAGGGCAGCATTTCCTATGGAAGGTGAAGGTTGCTAAGCGTGAGCCAGGAACTTTAAGACTCAGTATCTCAGAACTATTCCAGATGGACTTGGTCCACTCTGGTTGTGAACCCCTCATGCACAACAGAAGTTTTATGCATAAAGTGTTTATACAAACAAGAATTTACACTTATTTATTGAAATAACTATTATTACAATGGCATAAAATATACATTCTAGGTATTTTTTACCGTTCCTTACACAAAAATAAACATGCAAATCTGGCTTTCAGGTAGAAGCTCCCTGTGAAGCAGGTTTGAATAATTTCAAGGGAAAAATTGTTCCGGGGCCGAGTATCGATCCCGGGACCCTTCGCTTACCGCACGAATGCTCTACCAACTGAGCTACCCCAGAAACTATACACAACACCGTCACAATTATATGAAATTACTTCTATAAATTTTCTTCAAATTCAACTGACTTTGACTATGGAAGAAAATAACTTAAATTTCAGACAGGACACTATTTACCATTGGAACTAATATGATGTAAATTTTGCAATGAACTAATATGTTGTTGTGTTTTCGCAGAATGTAAAATGGACAAAAAGCAAATAAGCAAGACTAAAACTCAGTGTTGGAGAGCGGAAAATAAGAAATCATGTGTCAAGATAGTTTGAATTATTTACCTGCGGGTGACAAAAGAAATCTTATTTATAAAGAATCGCTAATACATTTGTCTGATGTTACATAATTCCGACTGTAATTCTTAATTTAGCGTTTGATTTAAATAAAGAAAGTCACTATTCATCGGTGATAACGTGATGAAAGTAATTGTAATTCTTTACTTACTGTTCTACAGACCCTATTCACAGGAACTAAGATGGTAATTGCAATAAAATAATGTATGTATTTACCGTCTATTTTAACGTGCAGAGGTAATTAACTGATAAAAACGTGATAAATGTAAGTTAACTGTAATTCTTTATTTAAAATTCAATTTAAACAACGGAGATTATTTCTGCAGTGCTTGGGAAAAGTGACATAAGTCAGTTTCCACAAATCTTTTTTGATAATTTATTGACAACTCACACTGGTTTATGTCGATTTGATTTTTTTCTGTATGAATTATTGTAATGGGAGAAATACTTATGTCTCTTTTTCCAAGCGAGCAGATGTTCCGTAAGTTGTCAATACATTATCAAAAAAGGTTTGTAGAAACTGACTTGTGCCACTTTTCCCAAGCACTGCAGATTTAAACACGAGAAGATATATATTTTTTTTAATTACGTTTCTTTCCAGTACAGAGCTTCTGACAGGTAAGTTGATAATAATCTAAATTTTACTTTTCAATTTGCATTTCCTTTTAAACTATAGTTGCAGTTCATAGATGATTATTCGATAATTGTAATTATTAACTCGTTATTTAACATTTCTTCTAAATTCTATTTTTTTTTTTTAATTTTAGTATGTTATTTTACGACCTTGTATCAACATCCTAGGTTATTTAGCGTCTGAATGAGATGAAGGTGATAATGCCGGTGAAATGAGTCCGAGGTCCAGCACCGATAGTTACCCTGCGTTTGGTGATATCGGGTTGAGGCAAAACTCCGGAAAAAACCTCAACCAGGTCACTTGTCCCACCGGGGATTCGAATGTGGGTCATCTGGTTTCGCGGTCACACGCGCTAACCGTTATTCCACAGTTGTGGACACGTTTTTTCTAAATTATAGAGTCTGTTTAGAGAAGATAAATTGGCAATTGTAATTATTTAACATTTCTTTGAAAGTACAGAAGTTCTTTAATAGACGATGAGATGATAATTTTTGTAGTATTTCGATGGTGTTCGGGTAAAGGGGATTAAGTCACTTTTTTGTGCAAGTGGTGTTTTGTTCCCAAGGGGAATAAATAAGTTAAATTCTACAAGTGGGTGAGCAAACAACAAAAGAATACTAGCATTTGATGTGTTTTATTTATGTAGGAAAGTATTTGCAATAAGGGTCCGATGTTTAATTTTCATTTAATTAACTCAGAACTTATTTTTGTGACTTATCTTGCTTTACCAAAACACCATCGAATTATTCTTGATTTCAAGTTGCTTTTAAACTACAGAGAGAATTCTTGATTTGAAGTTGTTTTCAAAGGACGTGGATAAGTAGAGCAGCGCCGACTGCCGACTGCACTTGCCACTACTAGTAACCGGGCCGTACCGTGCCATGCCAAACAAAAGAGAATCGACGTGCTACTACTACTAAAATTCATTAATATTATTTCTTTAAGAATGCGCTCCACTAGCCAAGTCCAAGATTTCTAAAATTTTACAAGAAAATGAACTAACAAGTAGAAAAAAATTACAATGGACCATAACAATATTTATTAGAACTTAAACAGCTGGTAGAAGTATAAAAAATTATTAATAATTTTTAAAAGTCAGTTTTATCAGGGAATGAAAAAAAAATGTAGATGTATCATGTGATAACCATAACATTATTAGGGTTTCTCTAATATTTTTAATTTTTTATCGCATTCAACAAATACTTATTTCTAAAATGTGAACTACTCTCAGGCATGTACAGTAGTGGCAAAAAAACCGGACCGATCCTTGTAGCTGATTTCAGAGCCTTGTTCACTCAGAGCACGATAGACTGATAACTAAGACTTTCTTGGTTCGAATCCTGCCTGGGAAGGAAACTTTTTTTGTCCCTTATTCAAATTTATTCCCAATACTTTTCGATTGCAGCGATATTTTACTACTTAATTAACTTATTATTCCCAGAACTTGAATTTTACCAGCAATCGAAAAGTATTGGGAATAAATTTGAATAAGGAACAAAAAAAAAAGTTTCCTTCCCAGGCAGGATTCGAACCACGAGAGTCTTAGTTACCAATCTATCGTGCTCTGGACTGAACAAGGCTCTGAAATGAGGTACAAGGGTCGGTTCGGTTTTTTTTTGCCACTACTGTACAGTTGTTAATTATAATACAATTAATTTTTTGTGTGTCCTATACAAGATATTCATCTTGTTCATCTTTTTTTTTTCAAAGTTAAAACATGTTATGGTTTATTTAACGACGCTCGCAACTGCAGAGGCTATATCAGCGTCGCCGGATGTGCCGGAATTTTGTCCCGCAGGAGTTCTTTTACATGCCAGTAGATCTACTGACATGAGCCTGTCGCATTTAAGCACACTTAAATGCCATCGACCTGGCCCGGGATCGAACCCGCAACCTTGGGCATAGAAGGCCAGCGCTATACCAACTTGCCAACCAGGTCGACTTTTTTCAAAGAAATGGGCATTATTGTATTCTATGTTTTGCATAAATGGATGTCAAATCAGTATTCAAAATTTCAGCATTCAATCCCTAATGGTTGTGCAGTTATGAAATAATATGTTCGGAAAAACTGTAACTTTTGAGAAGTTCAATTTAAAGTTAAAAGTGAATGTCTTAGCTGATCTGTATTATTATAAATGTTGAAACAAACAAACAAAGAAACAAAACAAGAAACAAACAAACAAATAAATAAGTAGGTAGGTAGGTAAATAACTAAGTAACTAAATAAATAAATAAATACATAAATAAATAAATAAATAAATAAATAAATAAATAAATAAATAAATAAATAAATAAATAAATAAGTGAATCAGTGAACCAATGAATAAGTGAATGAATAAATAAATAAACAATTAAATAAATAAATACACAAATAAACAAATAAATAAATTAAATTAAATTAAGAAAGAAAGAAAGAAAGAAAGAAAGAAAGAAACAAAGAAACAAAGAAAGAAAGAAAGAAACTACATAAACTATATATCACTATATTCAAAAAACTCTGTGTAATTTTTAATACAAAAAAAATATTTGTTTGAAAAATATTTACGTACATATATCTTAATGCACTAAAAGATAATACGTTTTCGAAGATGACATTGTCACAACGAAATGAAGCAGAAATGTGATATGACCCAGCCAATATCGTTGGAATCGACTAGTTTTAGAAACGAAAATATTATATCAAATTGATAAGAGACTCCCTTCAGATTCCCTTGTGTCATTTCTGCGCGAAGCACTTGTCATCAATATAGCATCCCTTCATCAAACCCTGCCTAGCCTTGTCACAGATAGTGGGCTTACTTGTCACTAATCTATCTTTCATCAAAACCTAATCTAACCTCATCACTAACATTGGCGCCACCTCTCAGTAATATTGAGAACGCGAAGGGAGAGAGAAAAATATTGTGTACTTGGTTCTAATTGATTATCATAGTAACAGCACGTCTCAAAAGTCCACTTCAGCGCCTCAAAGTAATTAAACTATCCATATGCCCTTACTGGGCATGACACTCGTGACTTCAAGTCAGCCTATGTCCGGATATTTACATTTGAATAGGGTTTAAAAAGGTTAGAGTTTTATTTATACGTAAACTTACAATTGTATGCTTCCACATTACATTCCTATACTGCAATGTTGCGTTTAAATAGAGACTGTATTTCTTATAATATACAATTAAAGTATTAAACACTGTTGTGATAGCAAAAGCGATAGATTCAGCTTTGTCAGTACGACAATATACTAAAACAGTCATCTACACAGGGAACAGCCATTCAAGTATAAACTTTTTCGATAACTCACCGATAGATCTCCAGAGAAATAGTCTAACTTCTTAATCTGCTAATATGTAACGTTCATTTCAAGTTCACTTTGCGGGAATATAACTCTTTTATGTTTCCATTGTCACAAATTTAAATCTCACATCATATACTCATATTTTGAGGAAAATATGAGAACACTAGAAATGACGACCAACTTAAAATCGCCATGTTGATTTGGGCGACTTCAACTACAACGAAGAAAACTGGGTAAGGGAGGGGGAACATGCGGTACGGTATGCTTAGTTATGAATGACAAACGGTTCTGTACTGCCTGGAAGCGTTCAAGAAGAGAATGATTGGTTATTCTCAGTTCATCGGAATATCATCAACATGATATGAACGAATATAGACAGTTATATCATTTGTACTCTGTATAAGTGCTTAAAATACTTAAAAATTTAAAATTAAACAAGTTTTGAAGAGTGAGTTCAGACAACATATGCTCGACAGAACCTAAATGTATCACAACTGTAGCTTATAAACACAGTAGTAACTTAGGTCCAAGACTTTATAACAACATGACAGCTAAATTCTCTAACATGCAATTTGCTAATTTTTTTATTTATTTATGATTTATTATTATTTAAATATACAGAATATAATTACAACAAAAGAAATGGAAATAAAGTAATACAATCAATATAAAAAAGGGGATATAATAATATTAACAAAATTTGAGGACCGAATGAGCAACGCTCGTGTTCGGTCGAAGTTCAGATATATTATTAATATAGGAGGAATATATAAAATAAAACAAAATAGGAACTAAAATTAAAATTACAGTTACAGTAAAATTATATCATATATATTATTAATATAAGAGGAATGTAGGAAATACAATAAAATAAGAACTAAAATTAAAATTACAGCTACAGTGAAATTATATAATATAATATAATATATTATTAATATAAGAGGAATATAGAAAATAAAATAAAACAGGAACTACAATTAAAATTACAGCTACAGTGAAATTATAATTATAATATAATATATTATTAATGTAAGAATAACATAGAAAATGAAACAAAATAGGAACTAAAATTAAAATTACAGCTACAATAACATAAAGATAAAGGTAAAGGTATCCCCGTAACATGCCATGAAGGCACTTGGGGGGCATGGAGGTAGAGCCCCATGCTTTCCATGACCTCGGCACTAGAATGAGATGGTGTGGTCGGCACCACGCTCTGACCGCCTTTTACCCCCGGGAAAGACCCGGTACTCAATTTTATAGAAGGCTGAGTGAACCTTGGGGCCGTTCTGAAAGTTTGGCAACGAGAAAAAATCCTGTCACCACCTGGGATCGAACCCCGGACCTTCCAGTCCGTAGCCAGCTGCTCTACCAGCTGAGCTACCCGGCTAAATGATCGAAATGATAGCCGTCCAAATCTTGGATTTAAAATATCGGCATCGTAATCAATTCAAATGAACAAAAAAGAAAATGTAAATTAATGTTAAAAAATACATAATGAAATTTTAAAAAAGAATATTCTGCGACAAGATATGGTAGCTATCAAAACGATAAAAATTTATTGAAAATAAATAATATACATTGAATGTTATAATGATGAATAGAGATGGTGATTGATGATGTTCAATGAAGATTTTAAAATGGTTAATGCAATTGTCTGAAGAGTCTTTTCAGGAATATATAATATAATGTATTAATATAAGAGGAATATAGGAAATAAAATAAAACAGGAACTAAAATTAAAATTATAGCTACAGAAGAAATTATATAATATAATATATTAATATAAGAAGAATATAGAAAATAAATAAAATAGGAACTAAAATTAAAATTACAGCTACAGTGAAATTATATAATATATTATATTAATATAAGAGGAATATAGAAAATAAAATAAACTAGAAACTAAAATTAAAATTATAGCTACACTGAAATTATATAATATATTATATTAATATAAGAGGAATATAGAAAATAAAATAAAATAGAAACCAAAATTAAAATAAAAGCTACAGTAAAATTATGTAATATATTAATATAAGAGGAATATAGAAAATAAAATAAAATAGGAACTAAAATTAAAATTATAGCTACAGTGAAATTATATAATATATTATATTAATATAAGAGGAATATAGAAAATAAAATGAAATAGACACTAAAATTAAAATTATAGCTACAGTGAAATTATATAATATATTAATGAAAGAGGACTATAGAAAATAAAATAAAATAGGAACTAAAATTAAAATCATAGCTACAGTGAAATTATATAATATATTAATATAAGAGGAATATCTGATATCTTCTTCTGCCCTGAACTCTTCTCCCGTTCACCATTCCTTCCATTGCATTTTTCAGAAGGCAGTTTCTTCTCGACCAGTGACCCAGCCAATTCCTTTTCCTCTTTCTGATCAGTTTCAGCATCATTCTCTCTTCACCCACTCTTTACAACACAGCTTCGTTTCTTATTCTTTCTGTCCATTTCACACGTTTCGTCCTTCTTCATATCCACATTTCAAATTCTTCTAGTCATTTCTTTTCACTTCGTCGTAAAACCATGTGTCTGCCCCCATACAATGCTACACTCCATACAAAGCACTTCACTAGTCTCTTCCTTAGTTATTTCTCCAGCGGTCCGCAGAAGATGCTCCTTTTTCTATTAAAGCCATTCTCATTTTGACTTCCTGGCAGCAGCTCATGTTACTGCTTATAGTACACGCCAAGCATTTGAAGCTATCCACTTGCTCTACTGCCTCACTTAGAATTCGCAAGTTTACCTTCTTTACTTTTCTTCCTATGAGCAAGATCTTCGTCTTGTAGAAAATAAAACTGCCTACTGAAGTATGCACTGGAAGGGATGGTGAAAGGGAGAAGAGTTCGTGGCAGAAGAAAATATCAGATGATAGACATTAAGATGGTCATATGCGGAGACTAAGAGAAGATAGAAATTTGTAAAGATTGGAGAATGCTGGATTTGCAGTGAAAAACCTGCCGTTGATGAGAACATTATATAATGTAATGTTCTTTCATTGGCCTGTATATTTCGTTGTAGTTTTGTATTTATGCTATATTTTATATTGTATATATTGATATAAAACTTTTCTATTATTTTCCAATATACGACCACTGTTAGTGGCTGCAAACTTACTCCGCACATTCAAATCTCTTTTATTTGGCTTCTGAAATTTCAGTATAATTTTACAATAAAATTCTGTTCCTCAAGACGCAAACCTCTACATTTAGAATTATTTTCAAACAAGCATGCAGTCATTGTGTCCCTGGTTTGATGTACTGTAATGCAGGTCAGAGTATACCTTCCTGTCTTTCTCTCAATTGCGTCGTGTTTGCATAAGAACTGTACAACTTTTCGAAAAGTTTCTCCTGGGGGAGACATCCCAGTAAAGAGGACTTGTGCTTCCCGTGATGTAAACAAGCACGACTCGTAAATACTTCGTTATAATCCGCGAGCAAGAAAACGATCGATCCCGCCATATTGAAAACATCTGCCTGCACCACTATGATAATCACGGACATAAATTGGAGAGTAAGACAGACAAAACAATACCAGGGCGTCGTGAACAGTTGACAACCAACGGCGTTGTCTTGACAGCGTTTGAAACGAATAACTCAAGGCGAAATATCCATAATAATAAACAATCTAGTATACGAAGGCAAGATTTACAGGAAATAATAGAGCAGCGTTCGTATTTCTGTTCATATAACTATGTTGATGAATTTAAAATGTCTAGTTATTGTTCGATTAATTAAAATGTGTCTCAGTGAAACATACAGCAGAGTCCGTATAGGTCAGTCTCTATCTGATGCTTTTACAATTCACTGCGGGCTAAAGCAGGGAGATGCACTATCACCTTTACTTTTTAACTTCGCTCTAGAATATGCCATTAGGAAAGTTCAGGATAACAGGCAGGGTTTGGAATTGAACGGGTTACATCAGATTCTTGTCTATGCGGATGACGTGAATATGTTAGGAGAAAATCCACAAACGATTAGGGAAAACACGGAAATTTTACTTGAAGCAAGTAAAGCGATCGGTTTGGAAGTAAATCCCGAAAAGACAAAGTATATGATTATGTCTCGTGACCAGAATATTGTACGAAATGGAAATATAAAAATTGGAGATTTATCCTTCGAAGAGGTGGAAAAATTCAAATATCTTGGAGCAACAGTAACAAATATAAATGGCACTCGGGAGGAAATTAAACGCAGAATAAATATGGGAAATGCGTGTTATTATTCGGTTGAGAAGCTTATATCATCTAGTCTGCTGTCAAAAAATCTTAAACTTAGAATTTATAAAACAGTTATATTACCGGTTGTTCTGTATGGTTGTGAAACTTGGACTCTCACTCTGAGAGAGGAACATAGGTTAAGGGTGTTTGAGAATAAGGTGCTTAGGAAAATATTTGGGGCTAAGCGAGATGAAGTTACAGGAGAATGGAGAAAGTGACACAACGCAGAGCTGCGCGCATTGTATTCTTCACCTGACATAATTAGGAACATTAAATCCAGACGTTTGAGATGGGCAGGGAATGTAGCACGTATGGGCGAATCCAGAAATGCATATAGAGTGTTAGTTGGGAGACCGGAGGGAAAAAGACCTATGGGGAGGCCGAGACGTAGATGGGAGGATAATATTAAAATGGATTTGAGGGAGGTGGGGTATGATGATAGAGACTGGATTAATCTTGCACAGGATAGGGACCGATGGCGGGCTTATGTGAGGGCGGCAATGAACCTTCGGTTTCCTTAAAAGCCATTTGTAAGTAAGAAAAGTATACACAATAGTCTACAAAGGTACTATACACACTGTATATAAGTATTGTGCATGATCTATGATAGCGATCTGTTCGGATGTATGTGTGGATAAAGTGTCCTCTTTTTGCTTATTTAAATATGGCAACCCTAATATATGAAAACAAGGGAAACACAAGAACAAGAAGAAGAAGAAGAAGAAGAAGTAGAAGAAGAAGGGGAAGACAAAGAGAACAAGGAAACGCAAAGAGAAAAAAGAAATTATAAAGAGAACAAGGAGAGTATACATGAGAATAATGTAAACACAAGTAGAAAGAGAGGAAGAGAAGAACAAGGGGAATATAAAGCGAGCAAGAAAAGACAAGCAGAACAAGGGGACTACAAGGAGAACAAGGGAAGACAAGAAGAACAAAGGACGACAAGAACAAGAGAAAATAAAAAAGTGAGAAAGAATGAAGATTAAGGGAGGAGGTTGAATTTTTATTGACAATGAATTCCCGAGTTACTCCCCGCTAAGTCTAATGGGAATAAATTCGTAGTTCTATGTCAAAGCGTTTGTCCCTGCACAAACAAATCACTCCCTCAGGTAATTTAGTGTTAGAACTCGGATTTACAGCAGAACCCCGATTATCCGTCACCCTATTAACCGACTGGTGGATTATCCGACTGTTTTTGTTTCGCTTTTATTTCAGAACTAATTTACATGAAATACTGTTTTGTACATTATGTTAGTACAGCCCTGGCATAAGACGGGAAGTTAAAGGATCAAAGACACCCACACCCATGTCCTTTTCGCTTACACCGCCTTATAAACAAACGTAGAGTAAGGCTCTTTGCATCAGTGGTGGATCTTAGACGACCAGCGAGAGCCGTAAGTTTGTAAAAGCCTGATACAATCCGTCACTGACTTCCTCTCCGCTCATACCGTACCGAAACAAAACTGTCTAAGCCGGGGAAGGTGGAGTGTGGAGTTAAAGGGTGATCTGCAGTGACTCAATCGAGTTAATGACGCCCAGGTCTGTGTTGGTACGTATTTTTTCAAGAGAGTATTATTACAATCCTTTATCGTTACACACTATGGTCCACTGTTCGAATTTCCGTACTACACAACTTTTCTTTTCTTTTGTTTATTTTACGACGGTTTATCAACTTTTAAGGTTATTAGCATCAAAATGAGATGAAGGTGATAATGTCAGCGAAACGAGTACAGGGTCCAGCAGCGAAAGTTACCCAGCATTTGCTCTTAATGGGTTGAGGGAAAACTCCGGAATATACCTCAACCAGGATTTGAATCCGGGCTCGCTCGTTTTACGGCTAACCGTTAGTCCACTGCGGTGGACCTACTGTATAATTTCTATATAAAATGTCTTCCACGGGTGTCAAGAGAAAACGTATCGAAAAACGTGCAAATAATTGGTTTGGGTAAGGGAAACTATGGCTCATATCGCATCAGAATACGAGATTGGCGTTATAACTGCGATATTTAATAAAAAGACAAGTGTAGAGTTTATAAAGTACGTAAATCTACAAATGAGACCTCCATTATTCCTATTTTTCTGCAAACAGCCACTATAAAGAGTTTCCTTGTCCCCTAAAAACCCGTTGTTGACAACCAGAACTAAATTAGTGAACTGTCCACTATTTAGCGTCTTAAACACAATACCACGGAGAAAATTACGAAATACTGTATTTATGGTACGGATTATCCGATTTTTTCGATTAACCGTTCAGCCCATCCCCTTCATTACCACGAATAATAGAGGTTCTACTGTATAATAGTTTCTTAAACATTTTACAAATATTTTATCCCTTTAAATGTAGAGTTTTTTTCATAAAATTAAAAGAAGGGAAGTTACAACCAGCTTTTTACACAAGTAGAATAATGAATACAGCATAAATTATTGCATTAAGCGATGCGAAAAACTTTTTAAATTAATTTTATATACAGGATAACCATGGAAACATATTTAAGACTTCTTCTGTTTAGTGCTCTCCTTCGTTCGTAGCATCTGAAGCTGACGAAACATAGAAAGGCGGAGGGATGTGACTATAAACAGCTGAGACGTGCGCCCTCTACCCTTGGGATTGCGCCCCATGTCCGGAGGTTTGTGGGACACCAGGGTCGGTTTGAGCGCAGTGCTGAAAAGAGAAATCCACTTGACCCAGACCCCAGGCGTAACAAAGTAATTTATATACTCATTCACTCAGACGTCAAGGTCACGCCTTCGATCCCACGCACGTGCAAAACGTCACTTGGGATATTTCTCTTTCACAGAGACGGAATCTAGTTTCAATTCAGACGATCCTTTTCGTCAAAGAGTCTGATATTCGATCCCCGATCAATCCTCAGAGACAGAAATGAATATGGGCCAGATGTCAGTGAGTATTTCAGTGATCTGCTGCTGTCAGTGTGTCATGGCTTAAGTTCACTCTGTATATACTCTCTCTCTCTCTCTCTCTCTCTCTCTCTCGAGTTGTTTAAAGATAACTGTCATAATGACACAAACATTAGTTACTGCATCTACAGATATTTTGTAACATGGTACAGTACCTACTAAGGAGGCTTTGGAAAAGGTATTTTTATATAATTTTAGTAATTAACTTTTCCTGCTTTACTGTTTGGTTAACCTGTGACAGATTCAATGCATCGTTTTAATTATTATTAGCTTTCCTATAACAAATTTCTTGATTTTCGTGATGACATTATTGAAAGAGGAAAGAATTGATATCATTCTTCATTCTGGTACGTTAAGCAACAGAAATGTTGCAAGGTGCTGATAAAATAATGATTTCGTGTGGAATTTGGGGAAATCGTATCTTATTGAGGAGAACTTGAGTGCCATTTCTTACTTGAACATGTTGCAAGAAAACATCTTTCCTGTTTTATTAAGGGGAGAGGATTGTATTTTTTTATAACTTTTTTCCTATTTGGTGTAAAATATTAATTTTTTGTATGTAGAGAGCTCATAGCTATGGCAACTCAGCCAAATAATAATATTTTGAAAAAAAATTATTTAGTGTCCAAATTTGAAAACAAATATACCCAATGCAGGATTGTACTAAAACCGATATATCTAAACCGTTTTTAAAGATAGATTCAAACAGTTTTTTGCAATGTATTTGAAAAAGCATGTTCTACAAACTCTCTGTAACAGAATTTTGATATTAGTCCCTACGTTTGTAAAATAAACAATTAAAATTTAATAGCAATTTTATGATTTCCTTTCTTGCAAACAAACGGACGTATTTTTAAGACGAAATCAATTAACAAAATTCTGTTTCAGAGAAAAGTTTCCTAATAGTCTAACGATTGTGTGTTCTAAATTTCAGGCATGTATCTTTAATAGTTCAGAAATTATATCCATTTTTGCCTGCCAATGTAGCAAAAAAAAAATGAAGTTACTGGAAACCGATAAAAGCGGGCGTGTGATTTAAAAATCCATAGCGCAGGAAGTATAAAAATGACGTCTCAACATTCGATAAGGGCACAAAAACCCACAAAATGTTATGCAATGCATTCCACACATATCAAAGGATATTTTAAATAAAAAAAATTGAAAATTTAATTTACCGGAAACAACCATAAAAGTGGGCGAGTGATTTAAAAATCCATAACGCAGGAAGTTTAAAAATGGCGACTCAACATCCGATAAGGGCACAAATACCCACAAAATATTATGCTGTGCATTCCACACATATCACAGAGCATTTTAAAGATTTTTTTAAATTTACTCATTTTTCACCAAAAAATACCATCCTCTCCCCTTAAATGAAGGAGGTGAATTCCCACCTTTTTTCAACAAGATGGCGCTCCACCTCACTATGGTCTTGCTGTTCGAAACTATATGGACGAACAGTTCCCTGGACATTGGATTGGTCGGTGTGGACCAGTAGAATGGCCAGCCAGGTCTCCAGATTTAACACCCCTCTATTTTTTTCTTCTGGGGTTACATAAAGAGCTTGGTGTATAAAGAGAAAATTGAGAATATGGAATAATTAAAGAACCGCAACATTGAAGCCTGTGCTATAGTCACCACGGAAATGCTACAAAATGTTCTCTCTGAGTGGAAAATCCCTCTACAAATGTGCATCGTCAAAAATGGACAACATATTGAGCAAATTTTGTAGAATTTTCTTCTTGTGTTATTGTGACAGTTATCATTTAATGAATTGAAAACGATTAGAGATGTCTCAAGACAGACTGCACCATTGTTTTCTTTTTTTTTCAGAAAATTTCACATGATTTTGAGTACCTAGATGACCCCCTTTCCATTTAAAATTTCCAAGTTGCATCCAAAATGCCAACTTTTGAGATAGCTGAGGGCTAAGAATCGAATGTGTCACTGGTAGAGCATTTGGTCTTACAAATACTGCTAACGCCTATAGCAGGCATGTCAATTGATGCCTACAGGAGCAAGCGCGCGCTTTAGAGCCCAGGAGAGCCTGAGCGCTTTACAGCGGAAAGGAAAGAGACAGACGAAAGACGTGGTATATGCCGCTTGGTAGAGCTATATTCAGGGATGACCAGCACTGATTCAATAGATAAAGGGAAGAGAACCTATTAAAACTGTATCCATGTTAATTTTTAGATTTTCCTGATAAGTATAAGTGTATCATAAGATGTAAGTTTTAATTTTAATGCTCATTTGTCACAAGTTTGATTTTTTTATTCAAAATAAATATTTTCTCAACTTTTCTGTTAGAAAAGTGAAATTTTCTGGTATAGGTCTATTTATTTAGTAGCCTTAAGAATATTTTCGTAAATCTAATATACCGTATATACGTATTACTGAAGATAGTGTATTGAAAATTTTGAAAATATTCGCATGGAAATGTTTTGTAAGGAAATGAATTAACAAAGCAACTACTGTTACATTATAAGCAAAAGATACGTTCCCATGTGTTGTAAAAATGTCAGCTCTATAGCTTCAGTAGATTTCGAGAAAATAATTTAATATTCTGATGATAGGAAGTTGCTCACAAATATCACCTTAAAAGCATAATGAGATAAGAGTTTTGTTATGTAATATTAGTTACACTTAAAACAGATACTGTACCTAGGTAACTTTGCTTTGTACTGTAATATTGCTTTGATTAGTTTATTGATTACTTTTGTAAGGCTAAAGATACCATCAAAATAAATTCCAACTTATCATGTCACAATCGATCTCTTTCTTTGGAATATCACT
Source organism: Periplaneta americana (assembly GCF_040183065.1). Classification (NCBI taxonomy): domain Eukaryota; kingdom Metazoa; phylum Arthropoda; class Insecta; order Blattodea; family Blattidae; genus Periplaneta; species Periplaneta americana. The sequence goes on from NC_091129.1 coordinate 119,206,952, forward strand.
TTCTTTATGAATGATGTGTTTAATCCACTTAATAGAGTATAATATTATACTACTATGGAATTTAAGTGAATATTCCATCTTAACTCTCTATTATGTTATTAAGATTTAAAACACAAGTGCAATATTAAGAAATCAGTGTTAGTACTTTTGTTTTACAGACAATATAGATCATATTAAACTGAAAGAAGCCATATAAAATAACGACATAAAATTTCACGTTCCGTTTGATGTTTGTGCACCACTGTTTTCTTAATCCAACAGGTTGCTTATTCATATACACAACCCTTCCTCTTTCCATACTTAGCGCTTTCTGCCCGCGCACGACGTCAAGGCAGAAAAATGCGCTTGCTTTGACATCACTGACCTATAGTAATCGAAAATCAAGTATATGGAAGATATTTATATGGTTCCAGACTTTTGATTCACCCTGTAGATATAGGGTACAACATCGAAAATCAAGTATATGGAAGATATTTATATGGTTCCAGACCTTTGATTAACTCTGTAGATATAAGCTACTACATATTCAATCAGGGGGAACAATTATCATCTTATCTTTTAATAACTTTTATAGATTAAAATGAAAGTTGAGTAAATAACGGCCAGTACCTGTTCCGAAAGCTTTTTCAGACGTGTGAAAGTCACAGTTGTGTCTGGTTTGTTTTCACTTCCCTGTGAAGTCACATAGAATTGCGCTTTTGATTTATTATCTTGTATGTTTGCGATAGGTAATTTCTGGCTGTGACATTTCACCAGCAGCTAGCGCTTCGCTCGTGTTTGTACACCTCGCTCAAGGCCAACGTATTCATCACGATTGAGTTTAAATGTGCGCCCCCCCCGATGCGCTTCTGTTTGCGGACTCGTTCGCAATTTGACAACTCTGGTGTCATGGCAACAAGTGACAAGAGATGTAAATGCAGGAACGCGGATTTCAAACAGCAATATTGAGAGACTTCTCATTTGATGTTATTTTTTCATGTTTCTAGATTTAGTTGTCATTCAAAGCACAGGGTTTCCAGCTATATATCAGCGGACAGCGGTTTGAATCTTCAAAGAAACGACTATTTTGCTCCCACAGATACCACAGATAGTCTTCCTTAAGGGGTTAGGTACAGCTTACAGCAGTAAAATTTTTGCAAATGTTTTAACATTTTCTCTTGCATTACTGCATCTTGCACAATAATGAAAATTGGTATATGTAAAATACTGCCCTTCTGCTATAAGAAAATATAATTTTACGAATTAAAAAAAATAATTATATATTTTTTTAATTCAAAATGGTGGCAGTTTACTGTGTAGTGATAAAACGTTTCCCTAATAACACATTAAATTGTTAACTCTTTCATGTTCTCTCTCTTTTATTTTATTGCTGAAACTCATGTTCTTTCAACTACATTCCTTAATAAAAAATATTTTTTTTATTTAGGGTTATAAGAAAATACTGATATTTGATCATTTTTAAAATGAATTTATTTTTTATCAGACAATCTATCAAAGGTATCATATTGTAGATATGACATGCACAAATACACAAAAATGTCGTAATAAAATGTTGGAAAGTGTTTGAGATATGTGGGAAACCCTTCATCACTGCATAGTGAAGTGAATTTTGAAAAAAAAAAATGTAAATAATTTTTTTAATCGTAAAAATATTTTTTTTTCATATAGCATACTAATTTTCATTATTGTACAAGATACTGTAATGGAAGAAAAAATGTTGAATATTTCCAGAATTTTACTACTGTAAGCTGTACGTAACCCCTTAATGTTCCTTTGAATTTTGTAGTTCTAATCGGCGAACTTACAATATGTTGGCCACAATAATTACTAACCTGAACATTAACAGTAATTTAGGAATAGATATTATTATTATATTATTATTATTATTATTATTATTATTATTATTATTATTATTAAAATAATAAATTATTAAAATTTATAATAACGATGTTTTCTACCAATTCGCAATACTAGGATATAGCTGTACATCAGCTGCTTGTCCTTACGGATGACGTGAATATTTTAGGAGAAAATCCACAAACGATTAGGGAAAATACGGAAATTGTACTTTAAGCAAGTAAGGAGATAGGTTTGCAAGTATATTACGAAAAAAAGAAGTATAAGATTATGTCTCGTGACCAGAACATTGTACGAAAAGAAAATATAAAAGCTGGAAATTTATCCCTTGAAAAGGTGAAAAAATTCAAGTACATTAGAGCGACAGTAACACGCATAAATTACACTCGAGAGAAAATTAAAAGCACAATGAATATGAGAAATGCCTGTTATTATTCGGATGAGAAGTTTTTATCATCCAGTCTGATTTCGAAAAAGTTGAAAGTTAAAATTTATAAAACAGTTATATTACAGATTCTTTTGTATGGTTGTGAAATTTGGATTGTCATTTTGAGAGAGGAACAGAGGTTAAGGGTGTTCGAGAATAAGGAAAATATTTGGAGCTAAGAGGGATGAAGTTATAGGAGAGTGGAAAAAAGTTACAGAACGTAGAACTGAACGCATTGTATTCTTTACCTGACATAATTAGAAACATTAAATTCAGATGTTTGAAACGGCAGGCCATGTAGCACGTATGGGAGACTCTAGAAATGTATATAGAGTGTTAGTTGGTAGACCTGAGAGAGAAAAGACCTCTGGGGAAGTCAAGGTGTAGATGGGAGGATAATATTAAAATAGATTTGAGAGAGGTGGGATACCTATGATGGTAGGATCTGGATTAATCTTACTCAGTATAGGGACCAATGGCAAGCTTATGTGAGGGAGCCATCTACAACAAACAACAGAAACAGAAACTCACCAATAGTACCCACAGCCTACTAGCACACTCAGATTCTAAACACGCGATATGACCACAGATGTTAAAGCATGTATAAATAAAATTAATAAAAGAATATATAACATATCGGAGATACGATGAAAGAGTAGTGGAACAGAGAAAAATTCTCCCCGGCACCGGGATTTGAACCCGGGTTTTCAGCTCTACGTGCTGATGCTTTATTCACTAATCCATACCGGATTCCCATCCCGGTGCCCGATCGAATTCTCTTAGTTTAAGTTCCATCTTTTAGGGTTCCCTCTAGTGGCCGTCCTCTGCACTACGTCATAGATGTCTATGAACGTAGGACTAATGTCACATATGTGCGGATGTGCACTGGTTATGAGTGACTGGTTGGCCGGGATCCGACGGAATAAGCGCCGTCTTAAAATCCCGGTACCGGAGAGAATTTTTCTCTGTTCCACTACTCTTTCATCGTACGATGACGCAGAATATCTGCACGGAAACACCGTATGTACTTCGGTACATTAAAATAATATATATATATATATATACACATACAAAGTATATGATTATGTCTCGTGACGAGAATATTGTACGAAATGGAAATATAAAAACTGGAAATTTATCTTTTGAAGAGGTGGAGAAGTTCAAATATCTTGGAGCAACAGTAACAAGTATAAATGACACTCGGGAGGAAATTAAACAGAGAATAAATAGCCTATGGGAAATGCCTGTTATTATTCGGTTGAGAAGTTTTTATCATCCAGTCTGTTGTCGAAAAATCTGAAAGTTAGAAGTTATAAAACAGTTATATTACCGGTTGTTCTGTATGGTTGTGAAACTTGGACTCCCACTTTGAGAGAGGAATAGAGATTAAGGGTATGTGAGAATAAGGTGCTTAGGAAAATTTTTGAATCTAAGAGGGATGAAGTTACAGGAGAATGGAGAAAGTTACACAACACAGAACTGCACACATTTTATCCTTCACCTGACATAATTAGGAACATTAAATACAGACGTTTGAGATGGGCAGGGCATGTAGCACGTATGGGCGCATCCAGAAATGCATATAGAGTGTTAGTTGGGAGGCCGGAGGGAAAATACCTTAAGGGAGACCGAGACGTAGATGGGAAGATAATACTAAAATGGATTTGAGGGAGGTGGGATATGATGATAGAGAATGGTTTAATCTTGCTCAGGATAGGGACCAATGGCGGGCTTATGTGAGGGCGGCAATGAATCTCCGGGTTCCTTAAAAGCCAGTAAGTAAGTTAGTAAGTAAGTAAGTAAGTAAGTATATATATATATATATATATATATATATATATATATATATATATCGGAGGTAGTTGGCTCTGGCTGAAATTAAAAAGTTTCTAACGCTTTATTGCGGGATTGGTATATAAGCGAAAATTAATTTTATATGCTGTAAGTATATAAAAGGTAAAAAGGTAAAAGGTGAAGGTATCCCCGTAACATGCCATGAAGGCACTTGGGGGGGCATGGAAGTAGAGCCTCATGCTTCCCATGACCTCGACACTAGAATGAGGTGGTGTGGTCGGCACCACGCTCTGACCGCTTTTTACCCCCGGGAAATACCCGGTACTCAATTTTATAGGAGACTGAATGAACCTCGGGGCCGTTCTGAAAGTTTGGCAAAGAGAAAAAATTCTGTCACCACCTGGCATCGGACATATAAGTATATAATATGTTAATAATTTTACTGAGATTAAGTCAATCTTTAGCTTTTATGCAGAATGTCATTACATACGAGGGAGTCAAAAGCAAAGGGGTACAAGTAACATTTATAAGAACATGAGTTAATTGCATCCAGGACAAGTTAAAGTAGCCTATATAATATTTAAGTGGAAAAGGGCTATATGTTTTAACCATATCACACACTAAAATTGAAAAAAAATTTCACGGAATTTACAAAAGCTTAAATATTTACAACCACATTTTCTAAAAAACTAATAGTGCACTTATACCGCTTTGCTTCTGACCCCCTCATATACAAGAAGGCTCACACAGTAAATTATTATTAAATGTAATTATGAATTATTTTACTACAATTACAGGCGACTGAAAGGATATCTGACGGGGAATAATGAAGATAAAATCAATGTTGTTAATTAGGTAGCTGACACTATGCATATCTCTGAGAGCGGGAATAATTTGCAACGATTATGTTATTTTCTGATTTGTAATAAAAAATGTAGGTATTATGGTAATGAACAACAAAACAAAAACAATAACTATCAGTAAAAAATCCTCTCCGATGTAAATAAAAGATAATGATAAAATAATTGGAAACGTTCAGTTTCTATTTTCAGGAATAAAATACTCGACATAACACGTAATGAGATATTAAAATTTTAAATACCAAACGAAGCAAATAAAACATCACCTCGTTTTAATAGCACAACATGGAGATAAAAATGTTAATAATTCGTTTAGTACAGTATTTTAATATTGATGGACTTTCTTAACTTCAACCTCATTCAATCTGAAGTGCACAAATATTTTTTTCGGAAAACCTTGCATTTTATTAAGTCATTTCTTGCATAGGATAAAGTGTTTAATTTTGATGCTAAGAACATTATACTGTATTTAAAATATGTAATTTTGTTGTGTAAAAATTTTAATGTAGAAGTATCTTAGTTTTAGCGTAAAACGTAATTTTTGTGGAGGACCATGTTTTAATACAGCGGTCATTAGAACACTGTACCCTCGGGCTAGAATCTCTTACCCACGGACAAGACACAGCCCTAGCGTGCAATCGTCGCTGCTGGCGGGTATGCTGTCTCTCTATCCCTTGTGCACGACGGAGCAGAATTCCTTACCCTCTATGCACTCTACCCATTTTAGCGAGTGCTGACGACCACTGTTTTAATGTATTGGATATTTCTTTACAAGAGTCTTATTTTCAATAAATACGTCTTTTTTTCGGCAGATATTTTAATGAACAAGTTCTCTTGCGCATAACGAAAATTTCTGTAATTAAGATAATTAATTTCTGAAAGTTTTAATTCCCAATATACCGATAAATTTGTTGTGGAGATCTTACTTTTAATATTGGCATCATTTAAGTCAAAGTGCCTCGTCAATAATGCAGAATTCATTTTATGGGGAGAACCTTATCTTTTGAAGAGAGTGGTTGTTTATTGTGGAGAAATGTAAAATCGTTTTCACCATAGCGGATATTTTTTGCTTAATACTTCACTCGTACAAGAAAATAAATTCTTGGCGAGGACTCTCCTTTGATATGAATGTCACTTCTATCGGGTGACTATGAAAATCGACTATTATAAAGGAAATTGTATTTTTTTTTAACCCGAAGGCCTTTTATAGCTGAGGATCAAATTGCTAAAATGATGGACTATTTCAAAAGCATCACCTTAAGTTTATTATATGTAGATAAAATATCATATAATCTTTCTGAAAAACCTACTTCGTATGTGCCAGAGGAAAATGAAAAGAAAAGTCCTACAGCTAAGTCTACAAGACAGGATAAGGTACACCGACATCCGAATAAGAAGCGGTATTCAGGATGCAGTGATGCTCGCGCAACGTCTCAAATGGATATGGGGCGGACACGTGAGTAGGATGGACTGCAACAGGTGGACTATGCCTCGACCATGTGGGACCCACGCATTGGGAAAAGAAGCAGAAGACGTCCAAGGAGAAGGTGGTCGGACGTGTTCCGGAGAGAGACTGGAGCACAGTGGACGAGATCAGCGAGGGACAGGCAGGCATGGAACAGACTGGGAGAAATTACGAACACTATGTAAACTGTGTATAGTTGTGTATTGTTTGGACATAGTTCTTTTTGTGTGTGTGTTAGTTTGGATAGTTTGAGTACGTGTTTAGTTGGTACAGTTCATGTATTTAGTTATTATAATTTTTATGTTTAATTGTATAGTTTATGTGTGTTTAGGTTAGATAGTTTGTGTGTTTAGACTGTATAATTTATGTGTGCAGTTTGTATAGCTCTTCTGTCCTAAGACTATAATTTATCTGTTTAATTTGTATAGGTTTTGTGTGTTTAGTTTGTGTGTGGGTTAAGACTGCATAATTGTAAAATTTGTTGTGTGTTTAGACTGTATAATTTATGTGTGCAGTTTGTGTAGCTTTTCTATGCTAAGACTATAATTTATCTGTTCAATTTGTATAGGTTTTGTGAGTTTAGTTTGTGTGTGGGTTAAGACTGTATAATTGTAAAATTTGTTGTGTGTTTAGTGTGGATAGTTGTGTGCTCAGACTATAATTTATGAGTTCAGTGTGTATAGTTTTTTGTGGGTGTTTAGTTTGTATAATTTATGTGTTTGGTCTGTATAGTTTTTCGTGTTTAGTTTATACAGTTTGTTTATGTGCTTAGTTTGTAAGTATAGTATAAGCTCTCTTTGACTGCCTTCCCATGTGTAGTAGACCTCCTGTAGGAGGCCGTTGCCCTTACGAGATTTCAGGCTTTTCATATTTCATAATCTTTATTAATTTATTAATTTGTTCGTTATTTATTTATTTATTTAACCTGGTAGAGATAAGGCCATCAGGCCTTCTATTCCCCTCTACTAGGGGATTACAACTACAACATTAAGAATACAATTACAACTATAATTACAATTAATATTAAATTTACAGATATAATAAAAATCAAAGTACTAAAAGATTAACTGATTAATAAAAGCTAGACAGTTTATTATAAAAGTTAAGAAGAGAGAAGCATTTCTTTTATTGACTAAGTACAAATTAAACCTACTCTACGCAGTAAGAAAATGCTTAATAAGCTTGCTTTTGAACGCTACTAAATTCCGACAGTCTCTGATGCCACTGGGTAGGGTATTCCACAAGCGCGAGAGCGAGATTGTGTATGATGATGAATACGATTATGTCTTTTGTGTTGGTATGGCTAGTATGCGGCTATTTTGCGTGCGTATGAAGAGATTATGATATGATGACAGACAACTGAAACGGGAGGCAAGGTAGATAGGTTAATGTTATGTTTTATTTAACGACGCTCCAACTGCAGAGGTTATATGAGCGTCGCCGGATGTGCCGGAATTTTGTCCCGCAGGAGTTCTTTTACATGCCAGTAAATCTACTAACATGAGCCTGTCGCATTTAAGCACACTTCAATGCCATCGACCTGCCCCGGGATCGAACCCGCAATCTTGGGCATAGAAGGCCAGCGCTATATCAACTCGCCAACCAGGTCGACAAAATAGGTAGGTGTAGAGGTGTGAAGGACTTGGAAAAGGAGAACAAGAGAATGAAAATTTCTACGTTCGTTAAGCCGTAGCCAGTTTAGAGTTTGGAAGGATGGGGTAATGTGGTCAGCGCGACGGCCATCGCAGACGAAGCGAACACAAGAATTATGAACACGTTGTAATTTTTGCGACTGGTTGACATTGAGATCAGTTAGTAGAAAATCACAATAATCGAAGTGGGGCATTATTAGTGTTTGCACTAGTATTTTCTTGAGTGATAGCGGAAGGAATTTTGGAATGCTGTTTAAGGAATGTAGTATGGAAGGGACTTTTTTTTTCTAGTATATGAAGATCACTTGAATTGTAGAAACTTAATCTTTAATAAATGTACCACTTGTGATTACTCTTAATTTTAATATATTTTACTGTGGAAGACCTTATTTTTATTATACGAATATTATTTAATATGGAAGACTTATTTACAACATAGAGACTATTCCTTGTAATGGACCGTATTTTAAAAACAAGTCATTCGTTTGTATTGATTGACCTGTATTCCACAGCTACGAACCTTTTCGCAGACGCTCTTCCATCATCTCGTTCCACCTGGCTAATGCATCATGTTCCTTGACTTATCTGCCCAATTTCGTGATTCCCCTTGCACACATTTGCGAGTTGCTTCTAATGTAGGCAGACAAAAACCTTGTTATCAATCCTGGCAGAGAGTTGACTCTGTACCAACTTGATTATGACAGCTCGTGGCCTTATCCTTCATCCCACTCGGAATTGGTTAACTTTTTAGAGTAGGAGAAACTCTCGTCACGCATTTTTGTAACTTTTAGACTCCATTAAGATAAACTGATATTGCGCTCTGCACGTGCTTGTAGAGTTCGCAAAATAACGTGCACATTTAATATTCTCTAATATTTTACTTGGACAGGTTATTTCCTCTGTGGGCTCATTTGATTTTCTTTACAATGTTCTTTAAACCATTGCTCCATTACTACATTATACTACACCAGCCGTGGCGAGAACGTGACTCGCGAGACATTGCGGCTCGCAGTGATAGCTGTGAATTTCGCTTGCTTCTAACCTCCGCCAACCCCCACCCTCTCACTACGTTCCATTTGTATTTCTCTCTGACCTGCGAGTGGCATATGTCTCTCTCGAAACCATGTACGAAAGTTCCAAGTAGGATGGGAGGACGCATTTTTTTGCTGTCAATATGATGAGAATATTAAATGTACGAGTTGTTCACAAGTATTACGAGGAAAACGATTGTATAGCATAAACTGGCATTATACTACACGTTACTGATGAAACACTAAAAGGTTAAGTGTTATTGTCATCATCATCATCATCATCATCATCATCATCATCATCTCTGTACGTCGACCCTTTTTCAGCAGATGTACGAATAATGCGGTTAGCTCTTCAATTTGAAATCACTGATTTACTATGTGATGTCAAATGAAAGCTAGATGTAAGGACTTGACAAATGTTGAACTTTCAAATCTTTGCCAAAAAATAAATATCCGAAGCTTCGTTCTTTCGCTTGCTCTGTTGAAGCCATGTTCGCTACAACTTACGTTTGTGAAAAGTTATTTTCAACAATTAAAATAGTAAAAATCAAATTTAGATCACGACTGACAGACAAATACCTTCGTGATTAACTACGACTGGCATAATTCCTGATTTTGAAACTTCGTCACAGAGACATTCTGAAGACAGTTAATTTTAGGCTATGATATTGTTCATTTATTGTTCATTTCTTTCTTCGTTACACGTACTAAATATTAGTTTGTAGCCTTGTACTGTATAAAATTACATTTAAGTGCTTTATGTAAGGAAAATGAAAATCCTTTAATAAGTCAGACAGTTGGTTCGCTTCCCCTTCGGGTGTCCGCCTCCCTCCATAGGTGCTATGCACGTTGCAAGTTATACAGTGGCTCGGCGCATGATTACATTTTCGCCACCGCTGTACTACACTATCTACCAAAAAGTATTTGGGCACTGTTTTTGCCCCTTTAGAACCTCGTGGTACCACCTCTTGTTGCTATAAAGCAGCCACCCTGTCAGGCATGTTCTCCACTAGTTTGTGTGGGATATCCACTGGAATACGTCGCCATTCCTCTTGAAATATGGCACTCAGTTTAACAATGGAAGTTGGCACCCATGTTTCGGCGGCTACTATACAGTGGTATGCAGACAACAATGTTCACCGGTTGGACTGGCCTCCACAGAGTCCTGATCTCAATCCCATTGAGCACCTTTGGACCGAATTAGACCTTTGATTGAGGTCTTGGGAGATGCGGGCAACTTCCATGGTGGTGTTGCAAACTTTCAGGGATGATGGCGAAGGGAACATGTGTCAATTTGAGATAAGGAACCCTAGTCCGGAAATGACCGAGTCGAAAGTTACAAATAAAAATAATTGTGTGGAAATAACATAATTTATTCCTCTGTACACCTTATTTATGTGTATTTACCTGTACATCTTACACATTCTGTATTCATCTGACGTTCATTACGTTGTCTATTTACAGTATTCCATTCAGTGCGCTGTCTGAGGGATGGGGACAGGAAACTACACTAAAGCAATGCAGATAGCGTAATGTGCAACGGACATGGTCGGTCCTGATATCACGTCTGTAGACAGCAGTGTATGTGTACAAGTTGCAGTGTCCAGTCGATCAGTCCTAGTGACATGGAGGAGTACACGAGAGCGGAATAAGCAGACCTGATTTTCGATTACGGATGAGTCAGTGGGAACAGTAGACAAGCTCACAGATTGTATCGGGGCAGATTCATCGAAATCTTATACCACTTGCTTTAAACGGAAAATTGAGACTACCACGTCTATAATACTTTTCACTATTTTAATTTTAACCGATGGGAATAATCTTAGGCTGGTATTACACTATCAAATTCCTTTGACAAAGATATTTTATAAAATATGTATTATAAAATATACGACAGTAAAATGGGTTTTCTTTTATAAAACTTTTTGTCATAAGAGATCGTTTATAAAATGTAAATGCATCTTGTTATCTTTTATAGAAGATCTGCCTAACTTGAAACCAATATGCCAGAACGTAAATACTGTTGGACTGTTACTACGACCAAAATGCTGATAATGAGAATATGAAGCAAATGAAATGTTATAATATACAAAACACGGACGATATGTGTCAGAGGAGAAAAAATTGTTTGTATGCATGTGAAGTCTGATTAGTGGAAAATATAGCTAATATGCGATGAATGAAATAGAGGGGAAAATTAACTGGCCACCCTATTCCATTATCTCCTGGCCTAGTTGCCTCATGAATGATGCCTTATTGATGTTACTTACGAAGTTCAAGTCTGTCTTCGGACAGATAAGTAAACAATGATGGTAGAGAAGAAGTTGAAATTTGTCGATTTATTAATTTGAGTAGAACATTAATAATTGTGAAGTTCCCGGGTAGCTCAGTTGGTAGAGCGCTGGTACATTCAACCAGAGGTCTCGGGATCGATACCCGGCCCCGTAAATTGAAATTATTCAAATCTGCTTTACAGGGAGCTTTACCTGAAAGACTAGATTTGAATAATATATTACGTCACTGTGTACGTTAACAGAAATTCCAAGTCACACAGAGATTGTGTGCACTCGATGTGGGTCTCTGGCGTTACGTCAGCCCACGCGAGTTGTGTGGATATAAAGGGAAAAGTTGAGACGGTGTTGGGTGGAGTTCCCGGGTAGCTCAGTTGGTAGAGCGCTGGTATGTTCAACCAGAGGTCCCGGGATCGATACCCGGCCCCGGAACAATTTTTCTCTTGAAATTATTCAAATCTGCTTTACAGGGAGCTTTACCTGAAAGACTAGGTTTGCAATTTTGAAGATTTTATCCAACGTCATCTCCATTGCAATATTAACACAAGTGAACCAGTTCGTATCTTCTCCCTTGTTTCCCAATCTTGTACAGAAAGAAGTAATGTTAACACTTACGAAGATTTGCTAATTATTTTGAGGAAATGAAAGAAATTCTTTGAACTAAAATTGTGATGAACATCATTAAAACATCCAGTATATTACTCTCCGTGGTTTTCTATTTGTTACTGCTATCTAACGCATTCACAAGGAACCAGTGTTGATTACTGATGTTTGAGATACATTTTCTATTCATTTTAAGGAAATGAAAGAGGTTTTCTGCCTCTGGATTGTGAGGTATAACATTATACATTTGTATAGGACTCCCATTTAAACTTATTACAATGACGTAGAATTGATGGCGTTGCCTGGCAACGGCACTGGAGACAGAAGAGGTACACATTGCATCATTAACTTGAGTTTGCTGCATACAATGGTTATACTACAAGAATTGTTAGTCATTAAATGTTACTTTTATGAGGTTCGTTGAAAGGAGTGGGCTTTCTAAAGACCTCAATTTTGAAATCCAAAAGGTTTCAATTCGAGGCACGCTACTTTATAATAAATACATCCTAAAAAGTAAAAAGAAACTCCAATAGTATTTTAAAAATATTTTGCTTGGTGGAGTAATTTTAACAATGCTCAACACAACATCCTAAAATCACTGATTAATTTTTAAGGAAGGTACATGTATTTTCAAGGTTTCCTTTATAGATAATAGCTGAAGTTCCATAACCCTATAGTAAATTTCATGCAATCACAACAGTGTGTACCCATATCAAAATGTGTTCTGATATTTTAGTTTTAATCCAGAAAAGTCAATAATTTATTTACCATAAGATTTTTTCGGTTTTTTTTATTAGTCTCAATATTTTGACTAGCGGAGTTTCTTCAATGCTTCAATTCTTATTTCAAATATTTATAACTTCCAGAACATAAAAAGTTGCTACTGAAAGCAAGCTGTCTGAGTAACAGGAGTCTACAAGCAGCTCAACTGAGAATCGGGTTGTCGCGTTGAGGTTCCTTTATAATGTTTACACTTAATATTTCTCGATTTGTATAATTGTAAAAAGAATATTAACAATAATTTTATTAGCATATACATATAGCCCTAAATATTTTACGTAAATTTGTCACTTTCGTTTAATCAACTGTCCGAAGACAGGTCTGAGCCTCACAAGTAACACCAAGAAGACACCACTTATGAGGTAACTAGGCCAGGAGATACATTGCATACATCGCCGACTAGCTACATATTACACTAGTCAGACTTCAGATGCATAAGAACAATTGTTTTTCCCCTGACACATATCGTCAAGTGAGATGTACTGCCTGATAATAGATGTACGTATCAGCCTACGTAAATTTATATAAATTTAATTAGAATTATCTTATACATTTTGATTACACAACTTTTAACACCATATCACTTCAGAAAACGTATTATTTGTCTTGGAAGTGTTTTGTGTTTCTTGAGGTTGCAATCTTGTGTGTGTTTTTGTTTTCGTATGTTAGTGTTAAATTAGAAATTAAATTACAACATCGCATACAGAACAAATAATACAGCTACAAAAACATCTCAACACACAAACAACACAAACAAACAAATACAACCACACAGGTGTATACAAACTCAAATGTAACACCTGCAACAACTTCTACATAGGACAGACAGGCAAACCATTTCAAACACGTTACATAGAACACATTACAGCCATAACAAAATTACAACATACTTCCACATTGCAGAACACATCACAAATGCTAACCACACCTACAGAAACATCAACAAAGACATGGAAATTCTATATATCCAACCAAAAAGCCAGAAACCAAACACACTAGAACAATGAGAAATATACAGACACACAAAAACACATCCATATGAAATTCTCAACACACAACTCAATTTCAGAATACACACACTCTATGACTCCACATTACACTACACAAACACATCCCTACAGGAAACAAAACAAAACGTGCCAAGACAAGCAACAACCAGTTCTGAAGAAGATCAATAACAGACCGAAACTTGTACCCAGGTACGATAGATTTTTAACACGAGAAAGACATAATATAATACATATTCCGAAGTGATATATTCTAGTGTTAAAAGTTGTGAACTCAAGATGTATAAAAATAATTGTTACTCCTCTGATTCTAACTTCATAACAAATTTTTGTTTATCCATTGCTTAGCATTTTATTGCTTGTTAGTTATAATGATAAATATAGCAAATTACAGTAGAATGCAAAGACATTCTATGTTAAGTAGTGTTGTGCAATGGTGGAATTAGAAAAACTCTGGACGGAATTTTAGCACTAACATTTTCATCCAGGATTCTCACAATGCAGCAAGTGTGAGCGAATTTCGGGACAGGCCTACAGAAGATAGAATGAATAAATCATTTCTTAGTAATCTTATTTCAAATATGAAAGCTTGCATTACCTGACAATATCGAAGTGTATTTTCAGCATGAAATAATGCATTTTCAGATTTTATACTGTAACGAAAACAAGAGTACGACAAATGGTGTGCGCTTCCACATAAAGGAAAAGGTGTTATTTTATTTCAAGAATATACTCCCGGAAAGAAATGGATTATTTCTAAAGAGGGTCTGTCTTCCTCTGAATGGCGAGACAGAATTAAGATGAATGCTAACGTAGCACCAGTGAGAAATCTTCGGAGATCCTTGGACGGTTTCCGTTGCAGATACTGCAACGAGATTGAAACTTTAGCACACGTCCGAAAAAACTAATTGCACAAGCCCTTAGAAAAAATTCTTCGAGGTCCATGAAGAGGTGCACTGCGTTGCGTCTGAAGGCGGCGGAATTAGAAGAGCGGACATCGTGGCTCTAGGCAAGACTAATAGTAGAGGCTTAATACTGGACCCAACTGTTAGATTTGAGATGAGCCAGACCCAACCATCTGAGGTCAACAAAGAGAAACAACAAATTTATGAGCTTACTATTCCGTATTTTCGAGAAAAATATCAGATGGAAGGCACCTGGGAAGTGCATGGTTTAATGATCGGAGCGAGGGGCACCATCCCACGATCAACTGTAGACATTATCAAAACATTTGGCATCCATGACATCATTCAAAAAATAATTACTTCAACCATTAAAGGCAATTCTGAAAAATCATTTATACGGAATATTATAATCCCCCCCTTTCTATTCGTTAGTGTGTGATTGTTACAAATATAAGTACAAATTTGATATTTCTTAAATTTAAGCTCCTAGTTCACATTTCAATTTGACTCATCTATTTTACTGTAATCGTTATTATTCTTATATGTGTGTTATTCTGTGTTTTTGGCACCCCAAGATGCCTGGGCAGACTATTTCTTGGAAATAATAGGAAGAAAAAGTGAGGGTAACATTGTATTGGACGGACTGTAGCAACGGTTTTGGCACTAGTGTTACATCTACACACCAGTGCACCAATGGGCTGTCATATTTTGCTAATTCGGAGCTGAAATTATGTACACAGAGGGACAAATTCCATCATTTACAGATCAATGAAGTTGTTTGGAATGGACAACACAATGCGAGATCGA
This sequence comes from Periplaneta americana, assembly GCF_040183065.1. Taxonomy (NCBI): domain Eukaryota; kingdom Metazoa; phylum Arthropoda; class Insecta; order Blattodea; family Blattidae; genus Periplaneta; species Periplaneta americana. The sequence goes on from NC_091129.1 coordinate 119,222,431, forward strand.
AATTTAATTAATGCATTAGTGAACGCACTCACAGAGACAAGCAATCACACCAGATCATTGAACGCACACACCTCAAGCAGAATCTACGTAAAATTTCATCCTAGCTGTCATTAGAGCGCTATTTAACTGTTTACTGATTTGTGTCCGAAACAATGACGAAACGATTTCGACGTTGCAATGATAAATGAGAAGGAATCAATTGAGTTATTAAGCGGTAGGATATAGAAAATTGAATTGCGTTTTCGTAAAATACAGTGTGTTTCTTAACACGTGGTATCCGTTCATGGACGCATTCAGAACCTAAAGGTAATTTAAAAAGTACTTATAAACTTATATCTGAAATTGCTTTGATTGTAAGATAGAGTAGTTTTTCTGTTCCAGCGTCAATATTCCTAATTTTAGAAAAAGTCCTGTAAAAGACTGTGAGAAATCTTTGGATATCTGCACCGTATCCTATGTGTGAAGAGCTCAACACATGTTACCTACCGTGGAGAATACTGTAGCTCTTGTTAACGGATCAAAGATATAGGTTTCCGTTCGCCTTTTCCTACATTTCCTCTGACTGATTGAGTGATTGATTGTTTGATTGATTGATTGATTGGATTCAATTGAATTTGTGAAATGACAGTGCAACATGTGTCACCGTCATAATTAAAAAACTATCACGACATAATATCATAAAATTCATTCACATTACAAAGACCGTCTCTGCAGCTCATCTCTGGAACTTTCTACCATAACATGTCAGAGACTGTCGGACATTGTCTAGTTTCAAAAATAAACTAAAATTTCATTTTTTCAATTCTGATTCCTTTCAATTATAAACCCTTTTCTCTGCGATAGTTTTGTAAAAAATATATATATTTCTTTTCCTTCCTTTCCTCTTTTTTGTTCTCTTGATCACCAGATGAATTTATTATCATACCCTTTTTATTCTGGATTTTCATTAATTTTTGTTTTTTTTTTTCTTTTTTATTATTATTTTATTACATTCCATTTTGTTGTATTCTTCCTTACGTTTTCACTATTAACTATTTGTACTGTGTTGCTTTTATTATATTCCAATCTTTAGTTCTGTATTTTACTTTTTTTCTATTGTGGTATTATTTTCACGTTGTTTAGTGTCGATTTTGTAATGCTATTATTTTTTGTTTGTAATATGTTAGTATTCTGTTCTTTAACATTTTGTTAAATTTTCACTGTTTGTATACTTTGCGGCCTGGTAGAGTGTAAGATAAGGCCCCATGGCCTTAACTCTGTCAGTATAAATAAATAAATAAACAAACAAATAAATAAATAAATGAATGCATAGATGGATGGATGGACGGATGGATGGATGGGTGGATGGATGAATGAATGAATGAATGAATGAATGAATGAATGAATGAATAAATACATAAATAAATAAATAAATAAATAAATAAAATAATTAATTAATTTATTATTATTTATATTATTATTATTATTATTATTATTATTATTATTATTATTATTATTATTATTATTAAAGACGGTTTAAGGGGGAACGTACACCATTGGCCTGGAAAAATTTAGTAAAATTCATTTTTTATAGCTCAGCTACTATAAAAGCTAAGTGAATAAAACTTTACATCCTTAATATACATTGCACTTTATATAACACTATTCAGAATATTAAAATAGCTAATAATTCCCTGTAGAAATAATATCAAATTTGCATAATAATTTTTGCAACCGTGAAGCATTTACATAAAATCTACAATTAATTAAATGCCTTAATTTTTTTACTTGGTTATTTAACGACGCTGTATCAACTAGGAGATTATTTAGCGTCGATGAGATTGGTGATAATGAGATGATATTTGGCGAGATGAGGCCGAGGATTCGCCACAGATTACCTGACATTTGCCTTATGGTCGGGAAAAACCTCGGAAAAAACCCAACCAGATAATACATTAATAATCCCAATAAAAGAATCATGCATATATTTAATTAATAATATATTTTATTATGCAAATGCTCTGAAAAAGCCACCGGCTTCTAGAAATATAAAATAATTACGGGAGTAAAATTTCATTTTACAGAGACCGCCAAAAAAATGTATACACCTCTTTGTCAGACTGTAATCGGGATATTGATATTGTTAATTGATTTGAATTACGAGTATGTTGTAGTATGGTTTTTCGCTCAACAGATGTCTGTACTTTCATCACGATAGTGAGAAAACAAAATGACTGGAGCACGCTTAACGTTCGAGCAGCGAAAATGCATTCTGAAGTGGTTTATGAGGTTTGATAATGCCGTTGAAGTGCAGCGTCAGTGAAGGCGGGAGTAGGCCTATGAAACAGAATCTCCCCCCAACTCGCCTAACAATTAAACGCATTATTGACAAGTTTGAGGCGCATGGAACGATTTGTGATACTATTCACAAAGGAAGATCGGGAAGACCGCGTACAGCTACAAGTCCTGGAGAAGTGTAGGCCTACCTCGAAATGTTACGCACATCAATTTTACCAGGTGTACGTACGCTTTATGGAGCTGATGATGTCTTCTACCAACAGGACGGGGCGCCACCATACTTCCCCTAGCCGTACGAGCTTTCCTGGATGACAGTCTACAGAAGGCCTGCACAAACAGCGCTCAGCGAGCGCGCGCGCTCCTTGGGAGCGGGAGAGCGGTGTTTACCGCTCGCCGAAACGGAGAGGAAGATACGTCAGAATGACATAGACTTGCTATAGGTAGAGGAGAGGGAAACGACCACTCAGCTATCTAGTGGAGTGCAGTGTGTAGGCCTATTCTCAGTAACTATTTCACGTTGCTTACCTATTGCTACAGTACAGTATGGAGGAATCTAAAAGACGGAACATAACATTTAACATTTAACGATTTACAGCTCGAACTTATTGATCTTCTATGTGACCTAAGGGCTAAAGATCGTTTGAATAATACTACTAGCCTGGTTGAGTTTTACAAGACTAAACATTAGCAATAATATCCACGACTACACAGGCTGGCTGTGAAAATGATTGCTAAGTTTGGCTCAACATTTATATTTGTGAGCAACTGTTTTCTATAATCAACTTTAATAAAAGCAGACATCGAACATTTGTAACTGATGTTTCATTATGATCAGTAGGCTACTGTTCCTTTCAGCTGCCAACAGCATAAAACCTCGTTCTGATGTACTGATAAATAAAAATATAACAAAATGATATTGTACATTTAAGTAGCTATAGAATTTCTATTATTTCTATAAAATAAATATTTCTTAATTAATTAATAATAATCCAAGGTAGTTTTGCAAACATTGAACGGGAATTCATTTCATAAACACTCGTAATAGTACTTCCTTTAGTGTATATTTTGTACGAGATAGCCTCTTCTTCCAGTCCACCCTGATACAGAGCGCAGCTAATATCTTCATTCCGCTCATGAGCTGTGAGCCGGCTCGGAGAGCGCACACCTTGTGCAGGCCTGGTCTACAGGGACATTGGATTGGACGAAGAGGGCCCATTGAGTTCCCGCCACGGTCGCCAGATCTAACCCCTATGGAGTTTTACTTGTGGGGAACTGTGAATGATCAAGAATATCGACGTAAACCGCGCTCGCTGGAGGACCTTCGCCAGGAGATTACAGCGGCATGTGCAGCTATCTCGATTGAAACATTGACCGACGTAGCTGCGGCGACCGCTCGTCGTTGCGTTGTGTGTCTGGCCGCCAACGGCGAACATTTTGAACATCTAAAGTAACCCTATGCTTAACTGAAGACAGTACTACATGTGTGATCAGTATTTAAATGTAAAACAAACAAATAATATATAGTTTTCGTTCCTTAAAGAGCGTATACTTTTTTTTTGCGGACTCTGTACATTTCTGCAAGCAGGTATAGTCGTGACGCTGTTATTTCCGGCGTGACTACTCCTCTTTGCTTACGTCTTAGGAAGTGAAGGCTCTATAAATTCTAGGTAGGTAGTATCGTTCGCCATTTTTGTTCTTTCGTTGCCGAGCTACCATACGAGGAATATACAGGGACATCATTTTATTTTTACTAACATTTTTAATATTAACCTGTCTATACCTTTAGAGAACCGGAAACACCGCTTGCTCCCCCCTCCAAGACTGGAGTTCGATGATACTGGCGTAAAACACAAATCACTCTACTAGATATAGGATGGAAGAAAAGTAGTTCATCCATTTACGTAAACTAGGAAATATCGCGATTTTGAGTTTGATAATTTCCATTAGGTTTTTCTTTAATCAAAGTACAGTACTGTATTAAGAATAAGTGTTTTTACTCACGAAGTGAGTTATCCATGCGAACGTATTCATTATGCAGTGTATATTATACTGTCTACAGCACATTAGCGTACAATATAGAGAAAGAAGTTAAATTGAAAAATAATCATAATATGAATATTTAAACACAATTTTGAAAATGGTGGCCGTTCATTTCGATACAGGCTTCAGTTCTTTTGTGCATATTATCGCACTATAGACTATTGCATCTAATTCCAATTGCCAGTTTCGTCCTTCGTAGTAGTAACTCATGTTGAAATAATTCTGTACCTACTCTACGTACTGTGAATTCAATCTTCACTTCTGCCCGACCCGAAAATATAAAATTACTCAGATATGCTATCTACTGTCCGTCCAAGTGGTTATGCCGCAGGATTGTAGAAAGGGAGGAAATCACGTGACAGTTAATTACTTAACGAAGCCCTTTCATTTAAGTTAAATTAAACAGCTGTATAATATTACGTAAACGTCCAATTCCTAAGAGAAATTAATGTTTTCAGAAAAGAGCTAAGACAGCCCAGCTTTTACAGAGGGGCGAGCAGAAGCAGGTGGGGGAAATCGGGATGCGACGTAGGCAAACGGACAGTACCTGTGCGAAAATATGATTCAATATTGAAAGCTCTTTCGTCACTGGAAAACGCGAACATATTTCTGGAACGTACTATACCCAGTAACTCAGTACTGCTTACTATCTGTGGTCTTGGTTCTGTGTGGAGTTGGAACTTCCTTAGTAGAAGGGGTGGGAGTGAAGTACATTAAAAAACTCAGGTACAATAAAAATTGAAGTAAAAATAAAATGATGTCCCTGTATTTGCCACACAGTTAAACATTATAATGTCGTAGCTACTATGATAATAAATCAAACGCATTGTAATTCAGCAAATAACGTCTTCGTGTGCTTTCTGCGAACGCCAACGAAAGAACCAAAATGGCGGGCGATTATATTAAGTATTTGTCGAGCCTTGAGAAATGAATAACGTCTTCATAAGTGAATCACAATTCGCACACGTTTAAATGTAGCCGACTTACAACGCGATTGGCTGCCGGAAATTAGAGCGACGGGACTAGGCCTATAGCTTATTCAAATCATAATAAATATGTTTTAATTTCTACAGGATTAAAACCAGAGCTGTAACTCAGAGCATTCTTTAGCGAACCATTGTCACTGCACCTTCTTGCAACTCTAAAACAGTATTTATAGAATCGTTAAGGGTTAAAGAATCGATAAATACTTTCTTGCAATGGTATTTTTATTGCTGGAGTCTTTAAAACGTGGCTGGATGTTATGTTGACACAAAATCTACGGGTATTCAAACCGAATTATTGGAAGAGATAGAAATAAGAAAATCGATGGACCCACGAGTTGTATTGGAAAAAAGGCACAAGAAAAAAAGAACAAAATGGAGATCTACAGAGGGTGGTAATGATGGTGGCAGGGTCGATATCGGAATAGAAATGTGACTGAGGGTATATATGCAGAGGAGATGGAAGGGGGAGAGATTGAGGGGGTGAATACTCGATAACTGGTCAAAGAAGATTCGTGAGGGAAGAAGACCAATGAAGAGTTAGTTATCGAAGAAGGGAATCTGGCGGTGATCATACCCCGCTGTGAGTAAACAGCGCGGAGCAACTTTTCTGATACTGCGGGTGTATTGATTTCGGATTCTTTCGTAGAGGGCTCTTTCGAAACAGTCATGAAGTACAATAAGTTTCACTTCACTTGTTAGACAGTTCTGAAGCAGATTTAATACACTTATTATTATTATTATTATTATTATTATTATTATTATTATTATTATTATTATTATTATTATTATTATTATTATTCTTTACTCTGTATTTATATTTGTAAATCAAATGTCAATATACTGAAGCTTAAAGCTGCGGTTTGTTTACGGCGATCATCGCCGGGCGCATATTGAATCGAGTTATGGCAGCAAAACAAATGAGAATTGATAGCGATGTACGTACGGCAGCCGTGGCGAAAATGTGACTCGCGAGCATATTGTGGCTCACAATGATAGTTATACATTTCTCTTGCTTCCTACCTTCTCCAACCCCCACCCTCTCACTCATTGGAGTGAAACTCCGTTCCATTTGTATTTGTCTCTGACCTGCGAGTGGCGTATCGTCGCAATGTCTCTCTCAAAACCATGTACCTCTATAAAAACGAAAGTTTCAAGTAGGATGGGAGGACGCATTTTTTTGCTGCCAATATGATGACAATATTAAATGTATGGTTTTTTTCACAAATATTGCGAGGAAAAGGTTGTATAACATAAAACGCCATTATACTACATGCTACTCATGAAACATTAAAAGGTTAAGTATTATTATTATTATTATTATTATTATTATTATTATTATCTCTGTATGTCGATCCTTTTTCAGCAGATGTACGAATAATGCGGGTAGACCTTCAATTCAAGCTCACAGATTTACAATGTGACGTTAAATGAAAGCTAGATGTAAGGACTTGACAAATGTTGAACTTTTCAAATCTTTGACAAAAAATCAATATCGGACGCTTTGTTCTTTCGCTTGCTCTGTTGAAGCCATGTTCGCTACTACTTACGTTTATGAAGAATTATTTTCAACAATGAAAATAGTAAAAGCCAACTTTAGATCATGACTGACAGACAAGTAGGCCTACCTTCGTGTTCAACTACGACTGGCAGTAAGTGGCATAATTCCTGATTTTGAAATTCTGTCGCAGAGACATTCTGAAGACAGTTAATTTTAGGTTTTGATAATGTGTCCTATGTTTTCTTATTCATTTTTTTTTCTTCGTTACCGTGCTAAACATTAGTTTGCAACCTTATGCTGTATAAAATTATATTTAAGTGCTTGACGTAAGGAAAATGAATATCCGTTAATAAGTCAAATAGTTACTTCACTTCCCCTTCGGGTGTCCGCCTCCCCCCATAGGTGCTATGCACGTTGCAGGTTACACAGTGTCTCGGCGCACGATCACATTTTCGCCACGGCTGACATACGGCGACGATCGCTGTATAGCGTCGACAAACCGTAGCTTTTGGATCTATGTCTTTTGAGAGGCAGTTTCTAATAATAAAATAATTACAATAACAATCTTGGGACCTACTTTCGAAGTAGGCCGATATGTGGTCAAAATAACGAATACGTATTCCCTCCCTAACCCCCAACGTTATAACGGGGTCTCTAAAGAATTCAGTTAGTAATACCAGAAGTTGGACTTAGTTTTCCTCGGGGAGCATTAGCAGAAACAAATATACACAATAAAATGTTTGCCGCTCTAATGTAGCGTACCAACTGCGCATGCTGAACCTGTTGCCCAGTGAGCGTGCTGATTGGTTGAATTCTCAGTCATAACTGAGGTAATAGAACGGCAAGTATTAAGTTGTGCATTAGCTGATACACGTATTAAATTACACACATGAAAGGGGGACATAATTTATACGCTGCACAAAGCATCCGAGTCAGAGGGTTAATTACAGGTACAAACACGGGGCGCGCTGCAGTCGGATTCCTCTGCGTCAATAGTGAGTATGGTTTGCTTTCTTTTCGAATGTCGAACAACAATTGTTGATATTAATACAGACCTGCGCAGTTTGTATTCAGGCATTATATATCCAGCGTCAGTCATTAGGTAAAGAAAGTAACTATGCGTGTTAGTTTTTAAGAGTATAATAATATACCTATAAGAAATAGATAAATACATACCGTGTGTACGTTGCTAAACTTCCCAAATGAATATCTTTAGAAGTTCAAAAGACATGATTTTGAGAATAATACCTCGATTTAATATTCAACGAGGTAGCTCAAAACCAATGCTGATTGAATGTTCTGTTCCACCCCTTCACCCAACCCCACTATTCGATTTATTTCAAATTGCACTCCCTATCTTCAGACACGTCATTTTAAAGATGACGGTAAACCTTATTCGTCTACAAAGCAAATAATAAATCTGTCAATCCGTTTCTGAGATATAGCCAGAAACGTATAAATTAATGAATTAAAGTTTTGCTGATATTACACGGTATTATGAAGATACTGTTCTATACGGTGCGGCAGAGGGATATGACGGTTTCTGACACATACAATGCCACACTCCATACAAAGCACTTCACTAGTCTCTTCCTTCTTTTTCCAGAGGTCCGCAGAAAATGCTCCTTTTTCTATTAAAAGCTTCCTTGACCATTGCTATCCTCCTTTTGACTTCCTGGCTGCAGCTCATGTTACTGCTTATAGTACAACCCAAGTATTTAAGCTGTCCACTTGCTCTACTGCCTCATTTAGAATTATCAAGTTTATCTCCTATATTTTTCTTCCTATGACCTTAGTCTTGTTCACACCTGTGGAGTAACGAGGTGGTCCGGGTTCGATTCCTGGTCGGGGCAAGTTACCTGGTTGAGTTTTTCCGGAGTTTTTCCTCAACCCAATATGAGCAAATGCTGGGTAACTTTCGGTGCTGGACCTAGGACTCATTTCACCGGCATTATCACCTTCATCTCATTTAGACGGTAAATAACTTAAGATGTTGATAAAGCGTCGTAAAATAACCTACTTAAAAAGACATGGTCTTTGTATTTATCTTCATCTCATACTGCTCACTTTTTATTATTTCAGTAGGTTATTTTACGACGCTTTATCAATAGCTTAGGTTATTTAGCGTCTGAATGAGATGAAGGTGATAATGCCGGTGAAATGAGTCCAGGGTCCAGCACCGAAAGTTACCCAGCATTTGCTCATATTGGGTTGAGGGAAAACACCGGAAAAAACCTCAACCAGGTAACTTGCCCCGACCGGGAATCGAACCAGGGCCACCTGGTTTCGCGGCCAGACGCGCTAACCGTTACTCCACAGGTGTGGACCATACTGCTCACAGCTGTCATTTAGCTCCAGTACCATATCCTTTAGTTTCATTTCCCCCTTCTTTTTTTTTAATATCGAAGATTATTGAACCCTATTTTACCATAAGGTATATTAGGAATATAACTAAATACATTTCAGATACAAATAAGTACACAAATGTTATTAACGAATACATATAACTTATAAAACAGACAGACAATTATATCACATGCAAGTACATATGTAAGTATGTAGAATATATTACACACAGAAACATGTATGTATATATATATATATATATATATATATATATATATATATAACATAAAATCAGATGTATTACATAAAATTACATGCATAAAACGTCTTAATATAAAGAAGTACATATTTAATAATAATAATAATAATAATAATAATAATAATAATAATAATAATAATAATAATAATAATAAAGAATGTTACACAGAAATTAAACAGACACAAAAACACACATATTGCATAAGAACATATATATTACAAGTACATAGATAATGTACATACGACAGAAAAAATACATAGTACATAAAAATTATACACATATGACATACAAAAATATATTACATAGAAATTACATACGCTGTGATTCACGAGGATTTACCGTCCTTTACGGACTTCATTTCCGAAGACATCCTGAGCAAAAAATTGTCATATAAACATGGGTCCTGTTCTCAATATTTACAGAGTTACGTTTCGTTATTGGAACGCATTGCTGTGAACGCGTGATCTTGGTCAGCGTGCAGTCAGCAGCCAGCGCGAGCGCTACGGAAATCAAAGATAGCCGTATGCAGTTACGTAGAGAGACGAGTGCCGTTCACAAGCGTGCGGCCAAGTGTATTCAAGCGGACGGCGACATTTTTTTAAATGTGTTGTGAAGTCTCCAAGACTGTAAATTAGGATGCAAAATTGAACTGCAAACAATTAAGTCGGTGGAAGTGGTGTAATCTGTAATAATTGTTGTGATAAGTGCATAAGAATAATGTAGTTTTCTAGTTAAAAATAGAAGAATATGTCTGTATGAAGCAACTAAGGAGTTCACAGCATATTTTTAGCTTCATAATACTTGCCAATTAAAGAAATGATACTTCTGAATGGTTCATTCTCTATTTGTATTATTCTTTTACCTTCAAACTAAAGAAAAAATGTATTTTACAAACGACTTTAAATTAGTGTAACTCTGAAAATACTGGAAATAGGAACTATATTTATATGACAATTTTTGCTCAAAATATTTTCAGAAATAAGCTCCGTAAAGAACGGTAAATCCTCATGAATCAGTCTGTATACATTTATAACAAAACTGACATATTACACGGAAGTTTCATACATACGACATAAAAAGACATTAGGTAGGTTGTTAATAACGCCATAACATCAGCAAATCTTATACACTTTACTCTTCTTCCTCCTACTATCACGCCTCCCATGTTCTATTATTATTATTATTATTATTATTATTATTATTATTATTATTATTATTATTATTATTCTCTATTTGTATTATTCTTTTACCTTCAAGTAAAGAAAAAACGTATTTTACAAACAACTTAAATTGGCGTAACTCTGAAAATATTGGAAATAGGAACTATGTTTATATGACATTTTTTGCTCAAAATATTTTCAGAAATAAGCTCCGTAAAGGACGGTAAATCCTCATGAATCACTCTGTATACATTTATAACAAAACTGACATATTACATGGAAGTTTCATACATACGACATAAAAAGACATTAGATACGCTGTTAACAACGCCATAACATCAGCAAATCTTATACACTTTATTCTTCTTCCTCCTATCATGCCTTCCATGTTCTATTATTATTATTATTATTATTATTATTATTATTATTATTATTATTATTATTCTCTATTTGTATTATTATTTTACCTTCAAACTAAAGAAAAAGGCGTTATTTTACAAACGACTTAAATTGGTGTAACTCTGAAAATATTGAGAATAGGAACTATGTTTATGTGATATTTTTTGCTCAAAATGTCTTCAGAAATAAGCTCCGTAAAGCACGGTAAATCCTCATGAATCACCCTGTATATATTTATAACAAAACTGACATATTACATGGAAGTTTCATAATACGACATAAAAAGACATTAGATACGCTGTTAACAAAACCATATCATCAGCAAATCTTATACACTTTATTCTTCTTCCTCCTATCACGCCTCCCATGTTCTATTATTATTGTTATTATTATTATTATTATTATTATTATTATTATTATTATTATTATTATTATTATTATTATTATTATTATTGTCAAAGTTCAATCTATCATATATCCCAAATTCAGTAATTAACCTAACCTCGCTGTAGCTCCCATATTACAATGCTAATGCCTGTTTTATTGCACAATATGTTTCACAGTGCAATGTTGCGGAACATATTGCAAATAATATAGGTTGAGAATCATATATAGCCAATGACGACTCATCCAGCGTGTAATCCAAATAATTTTCATCGCTAAATTAGTAATGCTTTCGCCACTCGTGTTAGTTGCTGAAGCCACATCACTCATGCAGCTAAAATTAATGCACTTTTATTTTAAAGTAAATATCTCTTTAAAACAACAGAAAATGCGCATGCAGTGAAGTCAGGCTTAATAAACTTGTACAAACTTTTCAGTTTTGTTATAAATTAATGTTTCGCACGAAGAATTAATATGTTTAAAAAGGTTTACTGTATTTCACAAACCGAAAACCCTGAATAATTCAAAATTTAATCTATTCTCATAAAATATTAAATCTCTGAATAATTCAAAATTTAATCTATTCTCATAAAATATTCAATCAACAGTTATAAACCAAATTCAAAAAATATTTCCAGAATCGGTCTGCATTAACTGTAGCGTCATCTGGAAGTTTATTTTGTAAAAAAAATTAAAATAAAATAAAATAAAAATAAACATAAGTTCATAGAATCTATATATATATATATATATATATATATATATATATATATATATATATATATATATATATATATAATTTGAATTGGTAATGGAAATTACGGGAAAACGGCTGAAAGGATTTTAATAAATGACCCCTCATTTTGAAGCTTGGAACTCAAAGTTTTTCGGAAAAATAGTAGTTTTCAGTGAAATGTCAATTTTCCTACATCATTTTCCTTGTTTCCAAAATCCATCTTTCGTCAGTTTTGAGAACTAATTAATTGCATTCACGGCCGACTTGATGTTCACGTCCTTAAGCGAAGCGAGCATCAAGTCGGCCGTGTTGCATTTCAGAATAAAACAAAACACACACTACAATAAATCATAGGCTATTACACGAAGGCCATGACCTACAAGATTGCTGACATAGAGTTCAGACGGCTCAGATTCTTTTCCATCATAATGCCAATATGTCGATCTTCATTTGTGCAATTTTTTTAATAACGTATAAAAATAATTTACAGGTCTGATTCTCTGGTCTATAGTTTTCCGAGTACAGCTGTGTATTGGATATTGAGAACTACAAAACTTAAGAATGTTTGATGACATTATTACCATTAAAAATGAAATATTATTACAATTAATGCAACACATAATGCTATACTGATATATGAAAGTGAAACCTTTTGGGGCTTTATGTAAGTAGACGCAGAGAAAGAATATTTTATATTAGATCTTCATTTCTATAATTTACTGAGTAACGGCTATAGGCCTGTATAAACTTATGTTACTGAAAACCATAAAACTTAGGTAAGGTAAAAATAATGTTATTAAAAATGAAATACTTTTACAATTATTGATCAAGTGGTGTGGGTCCTTTTCATATATGTAATAGCAGTGTGATGTAGATATTTATATGTCTGATTCTCTAACTTTCCTTGGTAGTAATTGAGTCATGCTCCCTATTATAGCTGCGTCTTTAAACTGCATAAAAATTAATTTAATATTTCTTTGGTTTAATAGATTAGATTTGTGATCGCTGCCATGCATAGTTTGTTGTGGGAAAATAGCATGTCATTTCACTTCTTGCTACCGTGATGAGTAAGTTTATTTCCCTCAACCAGCAACAAATGAAACACTGAAACACTGAAACTGCTAACGATTTACGATGGACAATTTTATTTAGGGCGCATATAAGATTCTACAACTCTGACATATCATTCGCCTCATTTTCCACATCTCAGCAATAAATTCCTCACAACAGCCTATATTACAGAAAATATACGAAATAACATTCATTGTTATATAAATTAATCCAGCAGTATTTGATAGATCAGTATTGTCTGGAAGAAGCGCAAAAAATTACAATTCATAAGAAAAGACCAAAAGGTAGGCCTATTACTTATTGATAAAATAAGAGGCCTACAAGATTTTGTAGTCTCTTGACCACTTCAGCAAGATCTCTTAGTGGGAAAAAGTGATTCTGCCCTCTACATTTCAGGGCAGTTCACGAAACATGCAGCAGCTATACCAAGATGCTAAGTCTTTTGTTCAAAGCATGACAAACCTTACATTTTCTTAACTTTCACATACAATCCGCAATGACCCGAAATAGCTACTGCATTACTCCCACATGAAAAACCCACTGATCATCCTGACATTGTTACTAGCGATTTCGCATTGAAACTCAAGAACTGAAGACGGATAGGTTCAAGGAAAAGTATTTGGCAAAAAAAAGAAACATTCAGAGGGAGTATGTTTCACTATTATGGAAGCAAATAACTATCAAAATGTCTGGTATTCTTCATTGAAAATAAACCTGAACAATTCTTATTTGAACTTTTTATGGTCTTAGTTTGCAGCATTTGCTGCTCAAGCCACTAATTAGTATTACAATTTTGGCCTTAATTTAGAGGACCTGCCGGCTACAGGTTTCTGAACGCACTTTAATGTTTTGTATTAATACTTATTTGCCGTAAATTTTATTTGATTTCCTGCAATGTTAAACAGAACCTCTGCAAACTGACGAGACGTTGTAATGCTGAGACATCATCAGTCTAAGTTGAGACAACGTTCCACAAAATAAGAAACCTGTGAGGCGGGAACAAATTTCTTGTAATTCTGTCTTAACTACCATGAAAATTAGTACCAGAAAAATATTTCATTTGCAAAAAAATTACAAAATTTTAGAAAAAATATATTGTGAACAAAGTAATAGCACAGTCTACTGCGTGTTCAGTTCAAAGTATGTCATGGCTCGCTGTATATCGTCATGTGGCTAGCCGATGAGGCTAGAGAATTCAATCTTCCTAAACGTCCGCAGAGACGTATTACCTATGTCGCAGAGAAGTTGCCTAGCAAGTACGGCGTTCATTCTGAAGAGTACTTACCGACACGTACGGTAACGCCGGTAGTGGCAGGAATGTGAACTGTTTGGAAACACGTACTGAGGTGAGTTTTTTCCTTACTGTCGGGGTATGGGGAGAGGGTCAAGAGGATTATATACGTATTTGTTGACATTAACCTCTTCCCTTACTATACATTTTACCAGTTTTGTGAAAAAAGTGTCATATTTTTTTTATTTTCGTCATTTAATATTGCAGAATCACTGTACATCACTAATTTTCTTACATACTTAAAAAAGTCACTATGAAATAGACAACGGGACTCAAACGAGTTAACTCGGGTTAATAAATTTTGACACATGTTAGCAACCAGAGTTAACTCGGGATAATAAGGGAAGTGGTTAACTTCGACGGTCAACATGGACACGGGGCATTTGATTTGTGTTGTGGAATGCTGCCGTACGCAACCGATGATAACAAATACCGTGCGTACGACTTGCCCGCACAAAAAACAGTTCGAAGGATGTTATGGTAGCACACGGACTTTACAGACCGCCGTCTGTTGCTACGACGTTCAAGTTATACCGTACACGTTCTTAAGTTCAGATTGAACGCCTTGAATAATAGGCAACTTCTCTGACATACTGTAAAAGCTGAAACTCGCTTCACATCGCTGACTCACAACAGTGACGTCATGACAAACTTTGAAATGAACACCCAGTAATATATACAGTCACGAAGCTCAATACGTAGTAAATATGCATCCATAGATATTTGCTAACCACTAGGATCGCTACTATCGCCTCATCACAGATAATGCGAAATAGTACCTGCACAGTCTATTGTTCCTAGTACCCTCATAAACTCAAGCTTCGTGACTGTTTATACTAGAATGTGGTAATAGATTTAGCTTAAAAGTCTCAACGTTGTGTTGTTTCTCATGGTCTCAAATACTTGTAAAAATATCAAACGTTTTACTTCAAAACGTCAAGCGCACGGAACATTTTGATAAGCATATAAAAAAAATTAATTGAAACACATCTCACAAGCTACCTTGCTGATTAAAGTGAAATTTTGTAGGCTCCATACATATCATGCACAAGCCACACAATAAAAATTTCAGAAAATGTTGATGATAAATGTGAAAATTTTAAAAGTTTATTTTGGTGAAGAGGTTATCAAGCACTTGAATTTAACTACTATAGACCTAACTTGATCTGGATAACGATTTATATTTATTTTCCCTATTCTAAATACTTCCACAATTTGTTCGTCGCTCAAATCCATTCCTAAACACTCCCAACACACTCCTATTATCTTCTCGTATGTTTCACCAGTATTTTCATTTTCCTTTTCTTCTACTCCAAAAAAATATCAAGTTCTTTCTCCTCTTTCCCTCCTCTAAGTGCTTCCATTAGCTTTTCAAATCTTCATTTTCGTGTTGGATTTCTTCCACCTTCTTCCTCATCTCCGCTATGATCTTCTTCAGTGCTACTAAATCTTGTTTCACTCCAATATCCTCCATTTCACTCCGGCTTCGTTTACGTGTTACACAGGACAATACTTTTGCTACTCTTACTTCCACTGGTCTGCACAAATGAACCTCCACATTCGGTTGCTTCCTTAAGACTGGGTTTTGATGTAACGGCAACAAGGAAACGGCAGCTCCCAATACTTGACTTCGCAATGACTTTTAAAACTAAGAAATCAGTGTAATACACTTTTTTTTAATTCACAGGTCAACAAAATGAAACATATTTTCTGTCAAAAGATAAAGTAATGGGGCTACTTATAGCATTTTTCGTGCTGATTTCAAATCTGTTTTCAAATTGTTTCTATCAGCCAGAGTTTTCGAGTAATTATATGAAATGTAATTCAAACTTCTCTAGTATTGATACCTTGCAACATTTTACCTAAAATCATATTTATTTATCTAAATTATGTGTGAAATAGATTTTAGGTTATAATTGCTTGAGAAACTTTCGTTTTGAGTGTCCAGCAGTAGTCTGACAGAATTTTCGGCTCCATTTTTTTTGATAGCGTCTTACCATTTCAGAAAAATTCTGATGAAAACGTTCCCCATGTTCGTCGCTCACTACTCGAAGGTTTTGACGAAAGAAAAAAATAGATGCGAATCCAAGAAGTTATTTTGAATAATATGACACCTCATCACGTTATAGTTCTGAATCAGCTCGCTGACAAGTTGTCTATAATATTTTGTTCTGTGGTTCCTAGAAAGTAACAGTCTGTTGAATGATCCTTAGGTTTCCGGCATATCATTGGAACTGGACAAGGCATATGACGGGATCCTTTTAGCTAACCACTTAGCAGAATCACATGGAGCACAACAGATTTCAGGGGCCCATTTCATGTCCTCGTCTATTTTTCAATCAAAAGAACATTCGTAAGCTCTTAACTAATGTAGTAAAATTCAAAGTTAACTAATCACAAACATAACAAAAACTGATTATGTTATTTACACAGTATTTCCAGGTATGTTTCACTTTATAAGATACTTTTACCAGACTTTAAATTAGGACAAAGACACAGGTTATGAAACTTGTTTCATGAATGTAAGTTCCAATTCAACTGAGTCTTATCTATACTAATAATAAATCTGTAGCCGAAATTTTTCTGGTAATTTTCGATTTTCCAAAAATAATTGGTCCTAACATATATAATTAACCACCCTGAAACCGAAAATCGCATTTTTGAAATTTTTGTTTGTATGTCTGTCTGTATGTTTGTTACCTTTTCACGCGATAATGGCTCAACCGATTTATATGAAAATTGGAATATAAATTAAGTTCGTTGTAACTTAGATTTAGGCTATATGGCATTCAAAATACTTTATTTAAAAGGGGGGTTATAAGGGGGCCTGAATTAAATAAATCGAAATATCTCGCTTATTATTGATTTTCGTGAAAAATGTTACATAACGAACGTTTCTTTAAAAATGATTTCCAATAAGTTTTATTCTTTACAAAATTTTGATTGGACTGATATTTAATGAGATAAATGAGTTTTAAAATTAAAATAACGCCACCTAAGACGGTGCAATGAAATAACAAATGACTTCGTCTATAAGGGGCCTTGGGCAACAACAATCGAAAAAGGGGCCTTGGACAGCAAGAATCGAAAGCTATTAAACTATTCCTATGCACAGAAAATTTGATAGGCTTTTTTGTACATTCGTTTTCTGTATTTCTTAAAATAATATTTATGTACACACTCATTTTAATCTCAGAGAATTAATGAACAACGAGAGTGTATTGATTTAGTATGCAGTAATAGTACGTTAGCTTAGCAATCCATTATTTTATAATTCAAATTTTAACTATGCTCAATTGAATCGTGTTAAAATACATACAATAGACTATATATGCAATAAATGCAATGCAAAAAAAGAAAATTTGGTAATGAGCCAAGCAGATTATGTTGAGCTATTGTAAAGGTTGTTGCTTCTGAGATTCAAGAGCCCCCACAACAAATTAAAAACTTTCTTAGCGGAGTACATCCGTTATCAACGCACTTTTTATATAATATAATATAATATAATATAATATAATATAATATAATATAATATAATATAATATAATATAATATAATAATAAATATGTAGACGAAAATTTTCTGGTACTTTTCCCTTTTCGAAAAATAATTGGTGTTAACATGTATAATTATTCATCCTGAGACCGAAAATCGCTTTTTTGAAATTTTTGTTTGTATGTCTGTCTGTCTGTCTGTTTGTTACCTTTTCACGCGATAATGGCTGAACGGATTTCGATTAAAATTGAAATGTAAGTTAAGTTCGTTGTAATTTAGATTTTAGGCTATATGGCATTCAAAATTCTTCATTTAACGGGGCCTGAATTAAATCGAAATATCTCGCTTATTATTGTTGTTTTGTGAAAAATGCTACGCAACAAAAGTTTCTTTAAAAATGATTTCCGATAAGTTTTATTCTATGCAAAATTTGGTAGGTCTGATAGACTTTTAAAATAATAATACAATACGTTTTCATCGCCGCCTCAGATTGTAGCGTTGTTGTTCCTGCAGTAATTCCCATGTGCAAAATATAAAATTTTTGAGTAGGAAGAAAAAACACATTTATTCATTCCATGGCAATGGTACATAGAAGATCATGAATTCTTACATTTTCGAAAGAAAGAAATATAAGTACATATCACTGTTTATGCTGTATCACTATTTAAGTTATTTGAAGGTTTCAGAACCATAGTGGGCCAAGCGCCATTTACTGAAGACGTAGAAAACAAGGGTTAAAATTAAGTTATTACCATAATTCAATGGAACCATATAGCAAGTAATATAAAGTTTACACATTAAAACTAAATGATATGTCAATCTTCATTAAACTATAGTTGCGTGTAATAACAAATAAGAAACATGTTAAAGGAATTGTCATTGCACCAAATGAGTGGTCTCTGGACCAAAATGATCGCAGTTTAATTATTTAAATACAATATCAATTAAGTGACATATTAAACGATTTATCCTTCTAACAATCACGAATGTTCTCTGGATCAAACGTCCTATTTTAATTACGTAATTACTTTATATTTATTTCTAAGAGGTGCAGCGGAGCGCACGGGTACGGCTAGTGAGGAATAAAATTTATTTTCATGAATTCTGACTTCACAGCCAACAATGAACTAAAGTTATAGGTCAATTGTTAAAGCAGTAAAGTGAAATATTTCAAATAATTTATTTTCATTGGCAAAAAAAAAAAAAATACAATTTGCAGACGATCAAGTAGTGATTGCCCAAGATCTTTTATATTTAGAATTTATGGTCAAAACATTAAACAAATTTTATGAATCCTGGGGTCTTTCTATAAATTGTAAGAAGACAGAATATTTAGCCATCCATATTAAAAGTAGTGATCATATTGTTATAGATGATGAAATTGAAATTAAACAAGTTAACCAGGCAAAATACCTAGGTAAAATTATAATTAAAGCAGAAGGTATTGGCGAAGAGGAAATAAACAATCGAATTGAACAAAGTAAAAAATTGTAACATGTTTAAATTCTATATGGAGAGATAAACATCTTTGGAAGGATGCCACAAAATATAATGGCAAAATGCTAGTTGAATCTGTATTAAACTACAAAAGTGAAATATGGATAACGAATGCATATTATAGAAAAAGAATTTTGGCCGTAGAAATGGATTATTTGAGACGAAGTGCTACAGTCTTGGGCCACATTAAAAATGAAGAAATTAGGAATAGAATGGATGCTGAAGAGACAGTGTTAAATAGAATAGAAAATAAGAGTTTGAAGTGGTTTGGTTATCTGATGAGAATGGGCGAAGACAGATGGCCTAAACAAATTTACCAGTGGAAACCTCAGGAAGATGAGGAAGAGGTAGACCAAAAAGAACTTGGGACAACGGAGTAATGGAGGTCATGCACAAGAGGGGGTTGAGGATTGAAGACGCACAAAACAGAAGGCTTTGGAGGATTGGTACAGGAAGACGGCAGTAGCTGTAGAATCCTGAATATATATATATATATATATATATATATATATATATATATATATATATATACATATTTTAAATTACGAAGAAAATGGTGGGGGGTAAAAAAATTACGACTTCATTTTTGGAATCAGAGGATGAAATTACATAAGAAACAAATTGTATATTTAACAAAATCACTGTTGGCGAATGTTATTTTAGTAGGTATGAAGTTTCCTATCACCTGAATTGTTCACTACAAGCATCCAGTAGTCGAAATTTCATGTTAAAACAGTGAAAGGGAATGTATTAGAGCAAAGTCGAGGAAAGTTTGGGGCACTGCATTAAAACATGATCCGAGATTTGAGGTAATGACTATTTTCTGCGGGGTGGATCAATTTAAACATGGCGTGCTCTACTGAAAGTTCGTGCCCGCTATCTGGAGGGGGTGTAACCCTGGTCTCACGATGTGTAGGTCCGAGTGTCCTGCCCCGAATGGGGAGTTATCAGATAGGGGCAGCAGACCGGCAGTGTGTTATTATGGAAATGAGAATGGCTGCACAACAAGGGTGCCTCGCTGTTGTAACACCCCCGGACCACCCTCCAAACAGCCAAGGTAGACTGCACAGGGCTCTAGCACTCCTGCAGGATTCGATTCCATTCAAAATATAATTAGTTACAGACACGGACCACGTTAACACTGTATAACATTAAGTAGGGGGACAAATCAAATGGTCACGCAGAATCAACTGCTCGGTGACTCAGCCATGGGTTATCTGCTTCTATAAGACGGCCTATCGTTAAGTGAGTCTGAAGTGTAAACCACAGCAGAAAAGATCGAGAATTACTACATTTAGGCTTATTACACATAAAACTTGCTTAACTTCATATTGCATTTAAAATGCATAAGTATGTACGAGTAAGTAAGTAAATAAGTAAGTAACTTAAGTATGTATATAGCCTTGTATGCGTCAATGGTGTGTTATTTATTTGTTTATATGTTTTTTTATTTATTCGCTTGACAAAGACTGCATCTTGATTCAAATTAAAATTTCAAGAGTTAGTAAGTAAATAAGTAAGTATATATTCATATAGCCTATTTATTTGTCATTGATATGTTATTTATTTACTTATTTATTATATATTTACACATGCATTTAATTAGTTATTTATTTGTTTATATGTATATCTATTCGCTTGATTCAAATTAAAATTTGAAAGATTGATTTTTTCTAAATTATTGTTAATTTGATGAACAATGGGAAGTGTTGATCTGCGGAATTCGTAATATTGATTTTATGGAATTCTGTAGTTATTTTTCCACTTAAAAACTCATTCAATTATTGACGTATTTCCTTACTCTTTTCTTTACTTAGTAGTAGTGCCATATGACTCATTCACTGACTCCCTTACATTCTTATTCACTTACTTCCTGATTTACTTACAAGTATTCACTGATCTTTCATTTATTTATTTATTCACTTACTCCCTTCTTTTCTTATTCATTTACAATCTTATTTACTTATTCGCAATCTTATATTTATTTATTCACTTACAATCTTATTTACGTATTCACTCATCTCTCGTTTTTTTTATTCCCTTACTCTCTTATTTTTATTTTCTATTCATTTACAATCTTATTTACTTATTCGCAATCTTATATTTATTTATTCACTTACAATCTTATTTACGTATTCACTCATCTCTCGTTTTTTTATTCCCTTACTCTCTTATTTTTATTTTCTATTCATTTACTATCTTATTTAGTATTTATTTGTTTTTTCATTTATTTACTCACTTACTCGCTTATGTTGTTATTCACTTACTATATTATTTACTTATTCACTGATCGATAATTTAATTATTCACTTACTCCCTTATTACAGTACGATTATTTAGTCCTGACAGTCGCCGGAGATGTGCGCCTGGATCAGGCGAGTCCATTTAGTTACGCCAAGGGGTGTTTAGGTTAGTTACTCGCTTGCCTTCGGAGCGATCGGATGTCATGCGTGCGGTAGAGCGGTATGTTTCTAGTACAATTAAGCTGCACTGCTTTCCTTTACCGACCGCTCGCCCTTATCTCTGCTCCGGAGCTCTCCCCACTACTCCTATTACTCCCCCTCTTTCGCGTCGCTGAGCTGTCAGGACTAAATAATTAAATAATCGGTCTGTACATCAGACTGAGGTTCTGGCTAACATAGTATGTAGTATGCATCTATTATTATCAGGCAGTACATCTCACTTGAGATATGTATCAGAGGAAAAACAATAATTGTTTCTATACATCTGAAGTCTGATTAGTGTAATATGTAGCTAGTCGGCGATTTATACATTGGAAGGGAAAGTGAACTAGCCGCTCTAGACCATTATTTCCTGGCTTAGTTGCCTCATAAATGTTGCCTTGTAGGTATTACTTGTGAGATTCAGAACTGTTTTCGGACAGGTGACTAAACAAAAAGTCTCTTATTTTCTTATTGACTTACTATCTTATTCACTTATTCTCTGATTTTTAATTTATTTATTTATTTAGGAACCTTACTTTATTATCTTAATAACTTATTTACTTATCAACTGATCTATCATTTATTTATTCACTTATTCCATTATTTTCCTATTCACTTACATTTACTTAGTCACTGATCTCTGATTTATTTATTCACTTATTTCATTATTTTGTATATCACTTACATTTTCTTATTCATTGATCTATCATTTATTTAGTAACTTATTCCATTAATTTCCTATTCACTTACATTTACTTATTCATTGATCTATCACTTATTTATTCATTCACTTATTCCATTATTTTTCTATTCACTTATGTTTACTTAGGTATTCATTGATCCCTCATTTATTTATACAATTTTTTCATTATTTTCCTTTTCACTTACATTTACTTATTCAATAATATCTCATATATTTATTCACTCACGCCATTATTTATTTATTCAATTATTCCCTTAGATTCTTTTCCAGTAAATTTATAATTTCCTTATTACTTTAGTACCTTAATAACATATTCTCTTACTCACTTAGTCACTTTTTAATTTATTCAATTATTTACTCGTATATTTACGTACTTATTTCATCATTGCCGAATGCACACGTTTTAATGCTTTATAGGTCCGTAAATCTAATGTTTCTGTTATGTCCGCAAGAGGGCCTTACTACTAGACATTGTTCTGCAGCGACAACTGTACACAAAATGAAGTACTGATAGTACTGATGCGGGGAGAAATAAACTTCTAATAATAATAATAATAATAATAATAATAATAATAATAATAATAATGATAATAATAATAATAATAATAATAATAATAATAATAATAATAATCCGTGGCGCTACAGTCCACGAAGGGCCAAGACCGACCAGCCGACTGCTGGCCTCACGGCCACATGCCGGAGCAGAGGTGGACGATCATCCAACCAGAATGGAGATATCGTGTGGTTAGCACGATGAGCCCCCCAGCTGTTACAGCTGGTTTGCGTAACCGATTTCGCTACCTATCGTAGCTCCCCAAGAGCATCACGATGCTGGGTGGGCACTGGTCCCATACACTGGCCGAAATTTCGTGAGAAAATTTCTTCCCCCATGAGGACTCGAACCAGCGCGCATTCCGTAACGCGAGTCCTAGGCATGATGCCTTAAACCACGACGCCACGGTGCGGGTCAGAAATAAACTTCTGCTGTAGTAAATCTCCGAACAGAACGCCCGCCTTCACATAACTTCCAAATTAAACCAAGCAGCAGTTTTTTTATTATTAAAATTCATCAATTTTAATCGAGTTTTAATCCGCTATTGTCGGACTCGATTGAAAGCTTCTTGACTGCTAGACACAGTTGTTGACTTCTTCTCGTATACTGACAAGATGAAACATAACCTCACATTTCCCAATGACGAGTATACTCTGACATACACTTTGATGGTATCGATATAAGAATTTGTTGCCATGGTAACGAGATGAAGGCTGTATGTACAAGAACAGATCTGTATTGATGCATCACATAAACTTCGAGTGGAGAATGAGTGTGGGGGAACAGTTGAAGGGAACAGCCGTCAAATTCCCTCAGGAGACGAAGAAGATCCTGTCTTGCGTGACTGGTGTACCATCTGTAAAGCTCTGGCTACTATTGAGTCCATATTCTACCACAACAATCCCTGGGGCTAAGCTGTATTAAGATAGCATGGACGGGAATTCTACCTGTTGTCAGACACGTAACACACCTGTAGCAACAAACGAATATCAGCTGTGTGTATGTGGATGCGAGATGGAATATTTATTATCTGTTCAAAACAAACTACGTCTTTTGTCTCTTAAATTTTCCGGAGAAAATGTATTTTCTCTTACTTAGTAATAGTACATTATGCAACTAGCCTATAATGGTAGTAATTAAGACGTGAGTATGTTTATGAAACTCGCTTGCGCTCGTTTCATAATTTTCATACGAGCGTCTTAATTACCATTATAGTCAAGTTTCATACGACCTTTTATGCTCGACCATATTTCTAACTTGAAATTATTCAAAAGTAGGTCATGTTATGGTTATGTAAGTGAGTAGCGAACTGACCTGAATGCCAAGTACAGTTTACTTACTTACTTACTTACAAATGGCTTTTAAGAAAGCCGCAGGTTCATTGCCGCCCCTCACGTAAGCCCACCATCAGTTCCTATCCTGTCCAAGATTAATCCAGTCTCTATCATCACATTCCACCTCCGTCAAATCCATTTTAATATTATCCTCCTATCTACGTCTCGGCCTCCCCAAAGATCTTTTTTCCTCCGGTCTCCCCAAAGATCTTTTTTCCTCCGGCCTCCCAACTAACACACTATATGCATTTCTGGATTCGCCCATACGCTACATGCCCTGCCCATCTCAAACGTCTGGATTTAATGTTCCTAATTGTGTCAGGTGAACAATACAATGCGTGCAGTTCTGCGTTGTGTAACTTTCTCAATTCTTCTGCAACTTCATCTCCCTTAGCCCCTAATATTTTCCTAAGAACTTTATTCTCAAACACCCTTAATATCTGTTCCTCTCTCAAAGTGAGAGTCCAAGTTTCACAACCATACAGAACAACCGGTAATAATAACTGTTTTGTAAATTCTAACTTTGGGATTTTTTTACAGCAGACTGGATGACATAAGTTTCTCAAACGAATAATAACAGGCGTTTTACATATTTATTTTACGTTTAATTTTCTGCGAGTGCCATTTATATTTGTTACCATTGCTCCAAAATATGTCTAAAAAAATCGTGGTTTCGTTATTTCCGAGAAAGGCATCTTCTGTTTACCTAATAAGACTGGTAAAGCTCGGATGGGAGTAATTTGTATCATTTCAGGGAGTGCAGCTTCGGGGCGGGCGAGGGGTGGATTTGCTTGCTTTTTCCCCTTCTGGAATTAATCTCATCCAAGTTTTGCCAGTCTTATTAAGTACTACACAGAAAATATTTTTCTTGAAAATAACAAAACCACGTTCTTTGCAGGCTTCTTTTATTTTCACTAAATTGTACTTGGCATTGGAAAGGGTCGCAATTTAATCCTCCCAGAAAGGCTGGATTTTCTTGGTCATTGCTGCTGTGAGTCACCGTGCACTCTGACTATGAAATCCCTCACTACTGGTCTGTAAACTCTGACCAGAGTTCAGCTGTCATGTGACTTCTGACGCACGTGACGTCAATCAAAATTCGTTTCCAGAGATCGGAAACAACCCTGTACATAAGACGAGACGACAGATAATTTGCGGTTGAGGTTCTCAGGATTTAAAATAGAAGAGAAAGACAGGGTAAAGTTCTGCGGTCATTGAGTATGAGCCAAGATAAAGATTCGAAATATGGTGAAACATGATCGTATCGTCGGACATTGCACACATATATTGTGCACATATTATGATCACAAACAATAATGAAACAATTTATAACTCTCCGACGTGTTTGAACCCGCGACTCTTGGGTCCAGAGGCAAGCACTACGACTATGTCCACTAAGGAATGTTCTGGAACAAAGGACTGGAATTAAAACTTTCCCTTCTTCTAGCTACCTGAAAGATAAATTTACGGTCTGCTGAAACTGAAGACTGGAAACAAGAATGCCGCTCTGCTCTCATTAAGAAAATGTCTCTATTACTGTTTCGATTAATGCTCCAACCCTTTATACAAAACTACCCCTTGGTAATGGGGCAAAACAATTTCCTTCACTCTTACCCCACCCCCGTGTACTACCCGAAATCTCTCGCTCTATTTCATCCTCCCAGTCATCTCCCCAACCGCCCCATTTACCTTCCACCCTCTTCCTTACAATACTCTCTCTCTCTCTCTGCCACCCTCTTCTTAAATTCCGTTCCATTCAAGTAATCCACCGTTCATACAACTCCCGACTTTTCAGCCCAGTAGCTGAAAGCCTCTTACCAGGGGACAGTCTTCCACTACAGGCAATTCCTAAGAAATGTGTTGGGCTACTAACCAGTTCGATTCTTTGAAAGAAAAATGTTACCGTTTAAATTTTCAACTTCTTTACTGTGTTAATATTTATAGTCCCGTCGATCTAATTTCCTGCAGCCAATCGCGTTGCAGGTCGGCTACATTTAAACGTGTGCGTCTTGTGATTCGTTGATGAAGACGTTATTCATTTCTTAAGGGGACAATCAACTTAAAAATTGGAGAAAAAGTGTCATAGAAATGAAAAATTAAATTTCTACACTAATTTACGTGACAGAACTAAATCAATATGCAGAATTCTTCCCCTATTCATTGAGAAGTCACAGTCAAATGCACAAAGCCAAAAAATCAAAAATCATAATTAAAAGTGATATTTCAATTAATGATTGATTAAAAATTGAAATATTTTTTATTATGAAAAGTATTGGATCTAATGAGCTGAGATTTTGCATGTTACTTTCCATGTGTATATTAAACTTTTTCTCCAAATTTGAAAAAGATTGGTCAAATAGGAAACAAGTTCCAAAATATAGTTGAGTGTCCCCTTAAGGCTCGATAAATAGCCTACTTAATATAATCGCCCGCCATTTTGGCTCTTTCGTTGTCGTTCGCAGAAAGAACACGAGGACGTTATTTGCCGCTCAATTATTTGTTGAATTACAGTGCGTTCGATTTATTATCATAGGAGCTACGACATGATAATGTTTAACGGTGTGGAAAATAGATTTCTCGTTTGGTAGCTCGACAACGAAAGAACAAAAATGGCGAACGATACTACCTACTTAAACTTTATAGAGAATTCACTTCCTAAGACGTAAGCAAAGAGGAGCAGTCACGCCGGGAATAACAGCGTCGCGCCCGACTATAAGATTTACCTTAGGGTTTGAACAATGGAGAACAGTTTTAAATTTAAAAACCATGTTGGGTTAGACAAGCTGTATGAATTAACAAAGTTTTATTAATAAGGCCGTTACACTTATCCAAATATATTGTAATAACACAAATGTTTTATTTTAACATGTTGATGAAAGTTTTCGGTTCAAGGAACCATAACCAGATCTCCAATTAATCTACAAAATCTCATGAACAAAATATTATAAACAATCAGTGAAATCATGGGTTTTTACGAAATCGAATGCATACTGGATTGTGATTTATTATTTTATTTTATTGGGTTATTTTACGACGCTAGGTTATTTAGCATCTGAATGAAATGAAGGTGATAATGCCGATGAAATGCATCCGGGGTCCAGCACCGAAAGTTATCCAGCATTTGCTCGTATTGGGTTGAGGGAAAACCCCGGAAAAACCTCAACCAGGTAACTTGCCCCAACCGGGATCGGAACCCAAGCCACCTGATTTCGCGGCCGGACGCGCTGACCATTACTCCACATGTGGACTGAATTGTGATGATTATAGAGTCACACGTAAATGGATAAAATATTACCATAAAACACTAAAAACGTGTATATACAAGGATAGAATTGTTAAAATAAACGCTCAATCCAGTGTTATGATTATAAGATTAAGCTGTATAAATAGCATAAACACTATTCCATGTGGTTGTGTAACAGGATTAACATGAAGTCTGCATTTACAAAGGTCAGATTGATTCGCTTGTGCAAACATTTGTGTTATTACAACATAATTGGGTAAGTGTGCCGGCCATATTAATAAAACTTCATTAGTGAAGAACAAGACATCGAAACTAGTCAGCTAAAATAAATTCTAAATATTGTGTCTTTTATTTCCATTCTAACTACCACGCACCCGATAACAATGTGACTTTCGTTCTTAATAATTCACCCTACAACAATAGTATTCCACTCAACACAGCAACATAATAGTCGTTAATGCACTCCATACGACAACGGAAATACACACGTGTATTATTGAGAATAACAACAATGTACTCCTAATTTCAATTAATGTTCACAAAGCACTATGTGCAGAACAAAACTGTCAGTTCTCAGTTCACAGTTCGGTTGCCTTGGCTAGTTCTTCTAGCTCACTGTTGAAGTTCACTGCACATCGAACTCAGGTCTTCCGAACTACGTTGCACTCGTCTGGTGGACACTGTCACAGTTACCGACTCACTCAAGGTCACTGCATGTCGAACCCCGGTCTTCTGGCTACGGCCTATGACATGTCGAACTCGAGTCTCCCCAGTTGCGGTCCACCACACGTCGAACTCAGGTCTTCCTGCTACGGTTCTCTGCACGTCGAACCCAAGTCTTCCAGATGCTCTCGAAGGCTGGCTTCCTTGCTCGCTCGAAGACTCACTTGTAGACTTGAAGACTCAATACTGACTCTTCTTCGGCACTCACGACGGTATTATTTATTAAACCACATTTCTGGAGTCTTTGATTTGCGTGCCTTTCAGAATCTCCAAGAGAAATCTGCTTCGAGATACTTCCTTACTTTCTCCGCTCTGCACCGTCACCGTAGTTCTCCTCCCCCTTGCTCCATACCGCGGCTAGCGTCAGGGGTGTACGTGTTTCCCCTTCCCCGCGCCTTCCTTCTCGCTAGATGCGCGCGCAACTCCCTGACGCGACCAGAACAATCCAGAGGGGTGCCACAATATTAATATAGTAAAGAAGTTGGAAAGTTAATCATTGTTAACAAACTCAACTTTAATATTAAAAAATGCTCACACATTACCTTCACTCGTAATACTAACTTTCTGGATTACACGTATAGCATAAATAACACAAAATTAGAAAGGATCACTTCAGTAAATGATTTAGGAATGGTAATCTCTCATGACCTATCCTTTTTAACACATATAAAAGCAATTGCGAATAGAGCCTTCAAACTGGTAGGTTTCATCTACAGGAGCTCAAAAGATTTCAGGAATGTTGAAACTGTCTTAAAAATATATGATAGTTTAATACGAAGTAAATTAGAGTACGCATCTATAGTTTGGAACCCTCACTATCACTCGCACTCGGCCATTCTAGAGAGAGTACAGAATAAAATCCTAAAACTGCTATATATGAAAAAACCTTCATGTTACAACATATTCCAATCTTATGAATCAATGCTGGTTGAATTTAATGTACCATCTCTCAGTAGTCGCAGGATAAGAGCACAACAAATGTATTTGTTCAAAACCATAAATGGCTTAATAAACAACGCTGATCTTCTACAGCTAATTAGTTTCAATATTGGTAAATCAAATTTGAGAAAGCGATCTCTCTTTTATTTACAGACAACAAAAATACTATCTCATAAAATGTCTCCACTTTTATTAATGCTTCGAACTTACAATCATCTATCAAATAAACATGATTTAGATTTTTCGTTATCGTACAATATGTACAAGAAAAAGTTATGTAAAGCATTACTTGAAACACATGTTCTGTGTTGGTGAGTTTTTTTTAATAAATTAATTGAACCTATTGGGCCTGCTGTGTAGTGCTGTATATTGAATTTATTAACATGGTGTTGTATTTGCTCTGCAATTTGCCAATTATAGCTACGCTTACATTTTGCATTTTTGGCTGTGATGTCTGTACTTGGCTCTTTTTTATTTGTTTTTATTTGGTGTTTTTCATTTATATCTGTATCTGTCTTTTTTATTTAGGTGGTTTCTATTTATTTTTTTCCTTCTCTTTTCCATTTTTAATTTGTAATTACACTTGTATCTGTTTTACCTCTTTTTTCGTGTTGTATGGAATATGTTTTTTATCTGTAATGTCTATTGTAATTGCGGCTTTGCCCTGTTATGGACATAAATAGATAAATAAATAAATAAATAAATAAATAAATAAATAAATAAATATTACTTTGAACACTGGTCATATTGTGTTATCTTAACTACATAATCCATTCAGTCACGAATTATATTTTTTGTTTAGAAGAATCTTTGTTTGTTCTTGATTCCTTTTAAGTTTTTGTGAATTGCCCACAGTCTCATTTTTACAACATGATGCCTGGATTTCCAGATATGAACTGTCTACTTGAGACGACAAGGTGACTAAAAGGACCTCATCCATTTATTTAGCTACAATTATTATTGAAGAGACTAACGACGCAGTACAGGACGAGACAGCAGTACCCTGCTGAACGACTGAATCACAATTGATGTGAAAGCCGACTTCGTAGAAATCATTGTAAACAGAAGACACACGATATCAGGGCACGCAGAAGTCTCGCCCTCAGCCCATTTTGTTTGCGTACCGTGAAGAGGGAGATTTTAAATCGAGTCGATCTTCAAACTTATTTTGCATAGAAACGATACAGTTCTGGACATGGGTTCCTAACCAAATTTTATTTACTTAGTACTCTCTACAATCCCTAGAAGTTTGTAATAAGAATTATGAGACATCCTGTATACTATCGTGTATATTATGTGCGATGTTATTTTATTCTCGAAAGTATTATTACTCGCAGTATTTTGAACAAGCTTTATTCTAAACACAGAGTACCACTACAGTCTAGTATACAGTCATAAAGCTCAATACGTAGTAAATATGCACCCACAGATAGTTGCTAACAACTAGGATCGCTAATATTGTGTCATTACAGACAATGCGAAATATTGTAGTATCGGCACAGTCTATTGTTTATAGCACCCTCACAACTCAAACTTCGTGACTGTATATACTAGACTGTGGTGCCACTATGTTTTGGAGTTTGGTAGTACTAACCACACATGCACCAGGAATTCTACCGTACTAATCGAGAGTTGCAATACAACTAACCTAGACACCCCTAATTTCCATTCCAATGTTAAATAAACTCGTGCCATGTACCACAAAACAACTTGTAGTCGTAGGCCAAACTAAAAAAATTCGTATGATAAGAACTTTCTTGTGTTAAATATTATTAACGTACCTTGTTATACTTGGCTCGGAAACATGACGGCCTCTCTTCTTGGAATTGGTAATCCCTCATAAACCCCCATCCTCTACTCAACCCTAGCCGCGTGGCAGAAATACAATAGATCCCAGCATTGCCGAATATAGCAGTCATTGCCTCTACCTGTTGGGTTTCACCCGTTCTCAGTGTCTTTTTAGACATTTGTCGACGTGTTGTTTTATACCGTTGTGCGCTTCAATACATCTAATTTATTCCGGCCATGATTAATGAGTGTTGGAGCAGATGATCCGCAGTCAGGCCTCCTGATTCACTTGAAGATCGAGGACCATCACAAAAACAAATAACACCGTCGAAGAAAACAGAATATCTTATTTGCAGAGGAGCGTAGCTAAGAAAACAAAGTGTTAAAATATTGTGTCTAACGTTATAAATTCTATGCATAGACTAATCGAAAGTTGAGGCAGTTTGATAAGTACAAATCTTAATCACTTAACATCGGACGCAACCGGCGGAGTTGGTAAAAAAAATATATATGGGGCATAGAAATTAAGAATTACGGTTCACTAACTAAAGAGAAAATAAACAAATTAAAACAGAATTCGGTATGACAGATGATTTTATGCGTGATTTACGTCGTCGAACAGTATATGAACAGTACGCGAAAGAGATATCGCCAACAGCAAATAAACTTGCGGAAATATTCTGGCCTAATTTGTACATTACGTTTAAGAATGCAGAAAAAATGTCATTCGATTCTATCCAGCACTTTCCGAATTAGCCTACCAGGAAAAGCGTTTTTAAGGAATATAGTTTGCGAAGAAGAAGAAAAAGCTCATGCCGTTTTCCACTTAACAGCTATTACAGCCAATGCCGCACTTTACATTAAAAATCATAACTTCAGAACTACCGGTAATACAGAGCCACTGGCGTAGCTCAGTTGGCTGAGTTAACTACCGATCTGAAGTTGCACTCGGTCATGGGTTCAGTTCCCGCTTTGGGTGATTTATCTGATTGGGGTTTTTCCGAGATTTTTCTCAACAGTAAGTCGAATGTCAGGTAATTTATAGCGAATCCTCGGCCTCATCTCGCCAAATACCATTTTGCTATCACCAATCCCATCGACACTAAATAACCTAGTAATTGATAGTGTCGTTAAATAACTAAAAAAAAAAACTAATGCAGGTTGTTTTTACCTGAACGAACTTCAATAGTTGGTGTAGAAATTTAAATTTTATATTAGGCCTATATTTTATATAACAGAATTTTAAGGTATAAGAAGTGTACATGCCCCCTTAATTAATTAAATCATATTTCGTATCTTATAACGTTCCTTAGGCCTACAGAAAATTTGCATCGAATCAGCAACTAAACTGGCAGAGAAACAAATATATTCTTTTGTGCTTTAATATGATTTTCGTGTTATGAAAAAATGATGTAAAAGGAATGCATTTATCCATGACTGGTATCTAAACTGGTCTTTATTTCACCGTCCTTAGCAACCTAAATAATGACATTATTCACAGCAGTGAATAAAAGTTTTCTAACTTACAGCAGTGAATTAAATGTTTTTAAATCACTCTCTACATGACAACCAACATATTGGCATTAATTAAAATGAATATATATGAACTTCTTCGCCAACAACACATTACAAAGCAAAAACCTGCAATTTAAAATTAAATTTACATCGGTAATGAATAAAATATTGCATAGCACACTAGAGTAAACGGATTTTATGCGCTCGTGGAAATTATCACCCAAGGCGAAGCGGATAAAATCTAATTTTACTCTCTTGTACTATAAATTGCTATTCAATGATCACAGTTTCCGAAAATTTTACCAGCGCAACATCCTTAATTAAGTATAAAATTCTGGAACTTCAATAACATGAGAATTTAACACTTATTATATAATTCTGCAGTTCTTTGTTTATTTAGGCAAAACTTGTTAGTGAAAATATAAATATAAAGTGTTTTTAAAATAAGTTTGTTCATTTTTATACCAATTTTGTTTTAGTAATTATAAATTAAGGTATATTTACAAAGATAATATAGTCTCGCTGAAAATCGCGGTTTCACGGAACACAGTTTGAAAAACATTCGCAAATCACAATGACTTCAAGAATTGGCAACTCGGCTAGGGGTTTATCCCTTGCGCGTGCCAGCAGTTAACTGGTGAAGGGGATGAGGGAAGGTCGTCATGTTTTCGTGCGAAGTTTAACATGTTTCGACCTATTTTTGGTCATCTTCGGAACTGGTCGTTGTTGGTCTTGGCGCCTCTTTTTTCCTGTGTGGGTGCGTTCGTAGTGTAGAGTTAAAGAGTGTATGTGTTTTGAAATTGAGTTGTGTGTTGAGAATATCGTTGGGGTGTGTTTTCGTGTGTCTGTATATTTCATATTGTTCTAGTGTGTTGAGTTTCTGGCTTTTTGGTTGGATGTGCAGTATTTCCATGTCTGTGTTGATTTCTCTGTAGGTGTGGTTGGCATTTGTGATGTGTTCTGCATATGTGGAGGTGTTTTGTAACTTTGTTATGCCAACCACACCTACAGAGACATCAACACAGACATGGAAATACTGCACATCCAACCAAAAAGCCAGAAACTCAACACACTAGAACAATATGAAATATACAGACACACGAAAACACACCCCAATGATATTCTCAACTCAATTTCAAAACACATACACTCTTTGACTCTACACTACGAACGCACCCACACAGGAAGCAAGAGGCGCCAAGACTAACAACGACCAGTTCCGAAGATGACCGAAAATAGATCGAAACATGTTAACAAGGTACGTTAATAATATTTAACACAAGAAAGTTCTTATCTTACATATTCCGAAGTGATACAGTGTTAAAATTTGTGTAATCGAGATGTATAAAAAAATACATCTGTACGTAGTATTCATCCTATTTTTTTCTTCTGTTGTACTAAGCGACGAATGAAATTACGCTTATAACAGATATTGGATTTTTTTCAGTGACAAATGAAAAATTTACCCGCATTTAAACATTCTTGTGTTCCTAGGTAATAATTGATAAGCACGCCCATAACTGTTACTAATACATGAAAACGCCATGAACAACAAAAGACACATTGCGCAAAACTTTGTGTTGTTTATTTCTTTTTCATGATTACATGATTATTTCATTAACAACAATGTCCCATAATCTCAAATTTTGATATGTAGCTGGAGAATTGTAGACCCAATTACCTAATTGGGTAATTAATTAGGAAACGATTGACTATTGATATAGTCCATTAGCTAATTAGTAAACCCATCAGTTCGATTGTTTATTGCCATAGTCGTACATGATGATAAGTGACAGCTTAGTTTCAAAATTACTAACAGCCTAGGGGGCGATTTTTTTTAATTCTCAAAACATCGAGTTTCAGTTTTTCAGGGACCTATGTAATCTAAACTACAAACATTACTCAGACGTGATCAAATGATAGTTAGTTATTAATATAATTAACTGCGGCACTAATGACTCAACAACTTCAGGCAATATTCCAATAAAATTACTTGATGGTTTTATTGCTAATAATTTAATGAAAGTTCATTTACAAATACGAAGGTATTACTGCTACACTAAGATGATTGGGCAATTGTTTTTTTTTTTTGTTAAATGTCCCTTTTGAAACATAGATACTATTTTTGTTGGTTATTTAACGACGCTTTAACAACTACTAGGTTATTTAACCATGGTAAGATTGGACTGGTGATAGCAGGATGGTATTGGACGAGATGAGGCCGAGGATTCGCCATAAATAACCTGATTGCTCACGCCCATGTCCCGCGGAAAACCTCGGAAAAAAACCCCACTACGTTATTTAATTATCTTAAAGATTTGAAGAACCATGAGAAAAGGTTTAGAAAAGAATTAACCACATTTCTACATACTTATCCTTCTACACAACTGATGAATTGTTTATGCTTATAAATGTAATTAATCTACTTCATATGAATTGTAAAATTTTGTATAGACTAACGAAAAATATGTTTGTAAATTGAATTAATTTGTTTACTATGTATTGTATATTTTTGTATAGTTTGGCTGATGAATTGTATATGCTTATAAAATGAAAAGTAGTCTGTATAGCTCTACTGATGAATTGTGTCTGCTGTAAATTAAATAGTAGTCTATATAGCTCAACTGATGAATTGTTTATGATTATAAATTGAATTAATCTACTTGATTGAATTGTAAAAATTTGTATAGCTTAATGAAAGTATGCTTGTAAATTGAATTAATCTGTTTACTTTGTATTGTATATGTTTGTATAGTTTGGCTGATGAATTGTATATGCTTTAATTTGAATAGTAATCTCCATAGCTCTATTGATGAATTGTTTATGTTTTTAATTTGAAATAATTTGCATGATATGTATTATCAATTTCTGTATATCAGAACTGATTGAATAGTTTATGCCTTAAAGAGAATTAACTTCCTTGTTTTGTATTATATGTTATAGCTCAACTGATGAACAATCGTTTGCGTTTGTAAATTTCATAATCTGATTGGCTATGTACTGTATATTTTTAGTAGAGTCATCGATGTAGCTCAGTCGGCAGACTCGCTGGGCTGCTGATCCGGAGCTGCTCTCGGGCTTGAGTTGGATCCCCTGTTTGGTCTCACTGAATGGGTTATTCCGAGGTTTTCCCCAGCCGTGGGACTGAAGCCAGATGGTCCATGCCGAGGCCTCACTTCATTTCACCCCCTTTGGTCTGATTACCTATTTGGTTTTTCTGACGTTTTCCCCAACTCGTTTGGTCTCACTGAATGTTTTATTCCGAGGTTTTCCCCAGCCGTGGGACTGAAGCCAGATGGTCCATGCCGAGGCCTCACTTCATTTCACCCCCTTTGGTCTGATTACCTATTTTTTTTTTCCGAGGTTTTCCCCAACCATAAGGCAAATTCCAGGTAATCTTTTGGCGAATCCTCGGATCTCATCTCATCTCACTACACTCGCCAAAATATTGTAAAAAATTGTAGAAAATTACAAAATTGTAAAACTGAAAAAAATTGTAAAATATTGTAAAAATTGTAAAAAGTTATAAAAATTGTAAAAAGTTATAAAAATTGTAATTGGAATTGTAAAATTTTGACTTGTTCCATATCTTAAAAAGCTTCATTGCTAATGTAAGATCTATGGAATATAATAAGTGAAATGATTTTAATGAAATTGAGCCTAAGCGGGAATAGAACCTGGGCTCGAGCATAACTACGGACCGGCAGTCAAGCGTCTCAGCCGACTGAGCTAAGCTGGTGGCTTATTCAGACGCAATGAAGTAATAACGTAAGATGCCTTTTACACTGCAGTCAGATAAGATGAGATTTTATTTGTAATTGTAATTGCTTATTAGTGTATCTTTCAAAGTGTCTGTTTCTAGTCGAACAAACGTTTGACACATTCTTACATAATGATAAATTTACAAAGAAAGTAAACAACAAAAGGGTCTTAATGATAGACCTATAACAACAAAAGAAACTGAATTATTTCAAACCGAATTTTAGGAAGAAATTTACAGAATCTGATAGCACTCCAAAAGTGATCATTGTTTCTTAAATCTTCAGGTGATTAAGCCACAAAGTAACCTCACACCGTATAAAGTTCTGTTGTATTTTGTGATCTCTTTCTTTATACACCCTGTATAACGCACATTTTATATTTATATAGGTACAAACCCGTGACACTTTAATGCCTCAACAACTTCAAACAGAAAACGGCAGACGTGTACATCTGGCTGCAGGAATCGGTTCCTGTGAGGAATAATCTTCTGCACGGGTAGTCTCACAAAGTCTCGAGGTACTTCTAATTGCTCCTACACAACCTTGTCCAGAGTGTTTGTGTCTGTGTATGTGCGCACAGGGTTAGTGGGAAGTGTTTTACTCACGTCAAAGACTTTTACTCCACAGACTCTTGACTGTCTAGTTTACAAGACGACGCTAATGAAAAAGATGTGCAAACGAATAGATTACACAAGACCGTGTGTCTAAAGAGATACTCAGCTATTTACCGTGCCATTAAACCAAAATATGAAGAGCATATGCCTAAAAATAAGGTTCCATGTGGATTTTCTAGTGTAGTTTAAGACGTAATTTTAATAAAAAATTTAAGAGGCATTATTGGTCCGACAAGTTAAATATGTAATATAGAATAATTGATAAAATTCTTCAATAAGTGTCTTAGCTTATTAGCCTAATGAATTATACAAATACAAAGTTCAGAATAACAGACAGGGTTTGGAATTGAACGGGTTACATCAGCTTCTTGTCTAAGCGGATGGCGTGAATATGTTAGGAGAAAATCCACAAACGATTAGGGAAAACATGGAAATTTTACTTGAAGCAAGTAAAGCGATAGGTTTGGAAGTAAATCCCGAAAAGACAAAGTATATGATTATGTCTCGTGACCACAATATTGTACGAAATGGAAATATAAAAATTGGAGATTTATTCTTCGAAGAGGTGGAAAAATTCAAATATATCGGAGCAACAGTAACAAACATAAATGACACTCGGGAGGAAATTAAACGCAGAATAAATATGGAAAACGCGTGTTATTATTCGGTTGAGAAGCTTTTGTCATCTAGTCTGCTGTCAAAAAATCTGAAAGTTAGAATTAATAAAACAGTTAAGTTACCGGTTGTTCTGTATGGTTGTGAAACTTGGACTCTCACTTTGAGAGAGGAACAGAGATTAAGGGTGTTTGAGAATAAGGTTCTCAAAAAAATATTTGGAGCTAAGAGGGATGAAGTTACAGGAGAATGGAGAAAGTTACACAACGCAGAACTGCACGCATTGTATTCTTCACCTGACATAATTAGGAACATTAAATTCAGACGTTTGAGATGGGCAGGGCATGTAGCACGTATGAGCGAATCCAGAAATGCTTATAGTGTTAGTTGGGAGGCCGGAGGGAAAATACCTTTGGGGAGGCCCAGACGTAGATGGGAGGACAATATTAAAATGGATTTGAGGGAGTTGGAATATGATGATAGAGAGTGGATTAATCTTGCACAGGATAGGGACCGATGGCGGGCTTATGTGAGGGCGGCAATGAACCTTCGGGTTCCTTAAAAGCCATTTGTATCTATGTATTATACAAATAAAAAACATTAGGTCATATTTCAATTGTAAGGTGACTAGCGCTTTTAGGTCTAAAAGAGTAACATATTAATATTTGAATATAAAAACATGAACAGTGTGAAAATATAGTATGATCTTGCAAAACACATGACAAAGAATATAAAAAAATTATTGGTTAAAAACAATGTCATACAACTTAGTGCACAAATACATAATTGCGAGTAAAACCAATTATTAGATGTGCAATTACATAAAAGTAGGTTACAATATTTTGAATGTAAGCAATGAATATTCCTACAAAGTCAATGTATTAAAATTGCCAGATGGCATACATTAAAATGGAAGTTTTCGAAAGATTGCAGTGTTTGATGTCGACGCATAAAATAACATAGTTGAATAGGGTATAATTGCTCATCTAATAAATAATAAGTTTTATTCGCCATTCTGTATGCAGTCTGTATAAGTATTTGCGGAATTAGCTAAACGACATTGTTTTTAACCAATGATTTTTCATATTCTTCGTCATGTATCTTGCAAGATCATACTATATTTTCACACTGTTCATGTTTTTATGTTCATAATATTTATATGTTCCTCTTTTAGACCTGATGATGCCACACTATGTGAAAGCGCTGGTCACATTACAATTGTAAATATGACCTGATGTTTATTTGTACAGGGACATCATTTTATTTTTACTAACATTTCTAATATTAACCTGGCTATATCTTTGGATTAACAGTTGAGAACCGGAAACACCGCTTGTTACCCACTTCCACGACTGGAGTTCAATGATATTGGTGTAAAACACAAACAAATCACTTTACTAGATATGGGAGGGAAGAAAAGTATTCAGACTCTCACTTAATCCAAGTAAGACTCAAGCTATAATTATTGGGCATAAGCGTTTAGTTAACTCCGTTAATAACAGCAATCTTTCAGTTGTTACCCTTAACAACACGCTAATCCCTTATTCATCTGTCGTAAAAAATCTTGGCTTCTTTTTTGATAATAATCTAAGTTGGAATTTTCAAGTTAAGGAAACGATAAAAAAAATCTGTTCCTTCATTCACTGTTTGAGTGCTTGAGAAACTTCTTGCCCCAGCAACTAAAACTTACCCTAGTACAAACCTTAGTAATGCCGCACTTCGATTATTGTGACGTTTTGTTAAGTGACCTAAGTTCTGAACTGTCGGTCAAGTTACAGCGAGCTCAGAATATGTGCGTCAGATACGTGTGCAACATCCGACGATATGATCACATATCACCGTCCTTCGCAAGTCTTTCGTGGCTCCGACTTAAAGAACGCAGAACTTTACACTCTTTGTCTTTACTCTTTCGAATTCTGCACACCTCAACACCAAATTACCTTTCGTCTCGTTTCTCTTATCTATACTCTAACCACGACGTAAATACCAGATCACTTATCTGTGGCACGCTCAGTATACCTCTTCATA
This sequence comes from Periplaneta americana, assembly GCF_040183065.1. Lineage (NCBI taxonomy): Eukaryota > Metazoa > Arthropoda > Insecta > Blattodea > Blattidae > Periplaneta > Periplaneta americana. Next base: position 119,262,131 of record NC_091129.1, read on the forward strand.
GAACATCTTGTTATTCATCATCTTTTACAGTATCCACCTCGCGTCAATGGAATTCCTTGTCACAAAGTATTAGGGGCTGCAAGACAATAAACACCTTTAAAAACAGCTTAAAAGATAGCCTTATTAGCATTTCACTCCAATCATACTGATTTAAACTATCACTGACTACATTGTTACTTCTTTCTTTAGACATCATCCTGATAGCGCTGTATTTTCAAAATTGTCTCATAATAATCTCTTTCTATTATCTAATATTATTTGAAATATATTAACGTTCTATGTATTTTGGCTTAATTCTACTACACAGTTTATTTCAGTGTTTAATTAATAGTTCATAGTATTTTGTTGTTTAATTCGTAAATAACTCTTGTATACATGTAACTCTCATCTAAATCAAATTGTTGAATTCTTTGTAAGTTCATGCATATGTATATACACTGTTAGCTGGTTGAGTGGAAGAGAAGGCCTTACGGCCTTAACTCTGCCAGCTAAAATAAATCATTATTATTATTATTATTATTATTATTATTATTATTATTATTATTATTATTAAATTTACGGTAAGAAATCTTTCCACGTCGACCAAATGCTATTTAGAGAATGATGAGAAAGACTCGAAGCGCACGAGAATGACGAGATGAGACTCGAAAGACAAATGCAACGAATACAGCGAGAGAGAGAGAGGGGGGAAGTTGGATTTGTTCATCTCCAGTAGCTACGATAGCTAGCGAAATCTGGATACGAAAGCTAGCTATAACGGTTGACGGATCATCATGCTAACCACACGATACCTCTATTCTGGTTGGATGATCGTCCATCTCTACTTCGGCATGTGGAAGTTAGACCAGCAGCCGGCTGGTCGGTCTGGCCCTTCAAAAGGACTGTAGCGCCTCAGAAAAAAAAAATTAACAACACTCTATCAACTTCTCGGTTATTTAGCGCTGATGGAATTGATGATAGTGAGATGGTATTTGGTGAGATGAGACCGGGCATTCGCAATAGATTACCTGATATTCAGTTTACGGTTGGAGAAAACCTCGGGAATAAAACCAAATCAGCTAATCAGCCAGAGGGAGAATCGAACCCACGCCCGAGCAAAACTCGAAATCAGCAGGCAAACGCGCTACCGTCAGAACTACGCCCGTCGGTGCCTCCGTTTGTTCTTGAATCAACTCGTCCTCCCTTGTCGAAATAGCAGAAATTAATTTTTAGTCGAAATTACTACTATCTCCAATAAAATATGAATGATGATAATGATCAAATTAGTAAAAAAATATACTAAATGATAACGTTATCGCTCATTTCTGTAAATTATCCACACCGACTGGTACAATATTGTCGGTTAACAGGCAGCAGTTTGGAGATGACAAAACGGCTTTGGTTTACCTGGTAGACTTTAACATCATCCGATCCTTGTATGAGAGTAATTGCTCATTAGTGGGAGATAGGACGGTGCTGCTCTCTTTAGTGTGGCACCATAATGATGCTTTGACAGTGATTAAAGACAGAGGAAAACCTCAGAGATCGTGACTCAGAAATGCAGGCAAAGGCTTAATCATCTACAATTTAAACAATACGAATGGAAACTATCAAGCATTCCACATACGTAAAGATCCACTAGGCTATATTTCTTATGTATAATAAGCGGTTATTTGCAAATGGCAATATTTACCGGATTTGTCACCATATAATTTAGTATAACTATTTTTTTCTACGAAGCTTCCAACTATAGAAGAGTCCCCACCGACATTGATAAAATTTCTTCTTGGAAACATTATTCGTTAGGAGAGACTACTCAGAAGTTGGTAAAATTCAATATTTTTTTTCTCAACAATGAATAACTCTGTATCCTTGAGATCTAATATTATTCTCAATATACACTATTTCTGCGGTTGGATATTATTTTCAGAATTAGTGAATCTATTACCATTAAGGTTAATTAGGAATTCAAAATGGTACTCTTAACTTGTGTTTATTAAAACGTTTTTCCTGACTATTACACTTTTACTACGTCATACTACTTTTGACCAATAAAACGGCACGGAACGACGTATTTCAACCAATCATGGCTGCTTATGCTACAATTATTATCATCTCCCTAGCATTGGTTTCTTTGTTTTCCAACATTTTACTTTCAATAATTGTACCTTTTAAAATGATTCATGTTTATCTCATCATCCTCAATTAAAACTTCACTGTAAATTTATCTTCGGAATATGTATTATATGTCTTTCTTGTGTTAAGTTCTACCGTACCTGGTTGACATGTTTCAGCCTGTTATGGGCCATCTTCAGAACTGGTTGGTGCTGGTCTTGGCGCCTTTTGTTTGTGTTTGTGTAGTGTAATGTGGAGTTAAAGAGTGTGTGTGTTCTGAAATTGAGTTGTGTGTTGATAATTTCATTTGGATGTGTTTTTGTGTGTCTATATATTTCGTATTGTTCTAGTGTGTTTAGTTTCTGGCTTTATATTGAATATGTAGAATTTCCATGTCTGTGTTTATGTCTCTGTAGGTGTGGTTAGCATTTGTGATGTGTTCTGCATATGTGGAAGTGTTTTGTAGTTTTGTTATGGCTGTGATGTGTTCTTTGTAACGTGTTTGAAATGGTCTGCCTGTCTGTCCTATGTAGAAGTCGTTGCAGGTGTTTGAGTTTGTATACGCCTATGTTATTATATTTGTTTATGTTGTTTGTGTGTTGAAATACTTTTGTAGAGTATTATTTGTTATGTATGCAATGTTGTAATTTCATTTCTTGAATGAGGTTGCAACCTCGTGTGTGTTTTTGTTTTCGTACGTTAGTGTGGTGCATTTTTTGTGTACCTGTGTTTATGTTGTATTCTTATGATTTTTGTGATTATATTTTGTCTTTCTTATTATGTTGTCTATATGTTAGGATCGTATCCGTTTTCTTGTGCTATGTATTTGATTGTGTTTAGCTCTTCTTTGTAGTTTTGTTTATATTATTTAGGTTATGTGATAGTTTCTGCTGTATGAAATTATGGATAGTCACGTATCACAGATTGTTTAATATGTATTACTGATAATTGAAGTGGAATGCAACTGTTTTAATAAAAATGACACTGAATTAACGAAGCGTTCGTGACTAGTAATCATCCATAACGTTTCATGAAGTTTGCATAGTTGGCACAACTGGTAGGAAGAGAACAGCTCATCATAGTACACTACTGCCACCTAGCGGAATATTTATAATGATGAGATGGTACAATAATACATTTTGAATATACAAATCAAGATTTCAGGTATAACTCCCTGTAAAGTTGATTTGAATAATTTCGAGGGAAAAATTGTTCCGGAGCCGGGTATCGAACCCGGGACCTTTGGTTTAACGTACTAACGCTCTACCACTGAGCTACCCGGGAACTCTAACCGACACCGATCCAATTTTTTCCCTCTATATCCACAGACCTCAAAGTGGGCTGACAACCGTCAAGCAACCAACTTCGAGTGCACACTAACTCCGTGTGACTTAAATTGTGGTTTTCTGTTAACGAACAGTGACGTATATTATGCAAATCAAGATTTCAGGTATAACTCCCTGTAAAGTTGATTTGAATAATTTCGAGGGAAAAATTGTTCCGGAGCCGGGTATCGAACCCGGGACTTTGCTTTAACGTACCAACGCTATACCACTGAACTACCCGGGAACTCTAACCGACACCGATCCAATTTTTTCCCTCTATATCCACAGACCTCAAAGTGGGCTGACAACCGTCAAGCAACCAACTTCGAGTGCACACTAACTCCGTGTGATTTAAATTGTGGTTTTCTGTTAACGAACAGTGACGTGTATTATGCAAATCAAGATTTCAGGTATAACTCCCTGTAAAGTTGATTTGAATAATTTCGAGCTCAGTGGGAGAGCGTTGGTACGTTAAACCAAAGGTCCCGGATTCGATACCCGGCTCCGGAACAATTTTTTCTTCGAAATTATTCATTTTGAATATAGTTTGATATTTAGTAAGTCAATTAATATTTTATTGTATTAGAGTACTATATTTCTTCTAATCTTCATATACTTTCTTCTAATCGTGTAATAGTCAATTAAATCCCACTCGAGTTTTGATTTTCTCTAGAAAAATCAAAACCTCTAGTGAGATTACCGTAAATAATTCAAACAGTTTTTGAGATATCGCAGTGAAATGTTGCTTGTAACTATAATATTTCATACTTGTGGACAGTCCTATCTACAACTATTGCTTTAGTACTTATGGTTTATTTTGTTTAATATTTTTAACCTAATAAACATTACAAAATGGACTTTAAAATATAAATTAAAATAAATATATTTCTGTTGAACATATTTAAAAGATTGCAAGTGGTTTTTTTCACATAGCATTCAGGAATGAACAAAAAAAGAATCACTCACAAAATAATGACATTTGCGGAAATTACCAGGGAAATGGCCTTTGAATATCCAAAAGGCAGCTGCCATTGTCTACTGCTAATAACGCGAAACGTTAATAGTTCCATCAAATATGAAAAAGCACACGCATATTGAGCATGTAAAATTTCAGTTATTCATTTCTGAAAAAAATATGTTATCTCACAAATTTTTCAGTATTCACAGCTGTATGTTCCCATTAAATTTTCGGGAAAATTTCAGGACATAATATATGACACGTAATGAATATGATTACAAAATTTCTACACACCATGTCATTCTGACAGTGGACAAATTTTACTTGTAGAAATTGGAACCTTAAATAGTGATATACAACTGCAACTTCACTTTCACGAAATTTTATACAGTAGAAGAGTATCAGCTTAAATTAATAAAATATTTAATTAAGATTGGAAAAATGCAGGCAACGTTTAATAATTACAAATAAAGTATTAAGGAAATTTTCATTCCATTGCTGCAATGAACTACAATTATGGAAAAATAAAGCATGATTTGCAAAAGGATAAAAGCATAAAATTATTAGCAAAAATAGGCCCAAATACATAGTAATATGGTTTGCTCTACGTATGATTAGCAATATCATTTAAGGATTTGGGTATTTATTTTACACACAACTTATGTTTTAAAATGCACTTAAATCACGTGGTAATTGATGCATATAGAAAATTAGGATTTATAATCAGAAATACAAAAGAATTAAAAAATATAAATACTATTGATCCTCTCTTTAAAACTGTGGTTAGAAGTAAGCTAGAGTATGCGTCTGTAATATGGTCACCTCAGTTCCAGTCCCATCAGATGCAAATAGAAAGGATACAGAAAAGATTTTTACGTTATTTATATTTTAAAAAACATCACGTATCGTCTTATGACAAGCAAATTTCATATAATCAGTTACTTTTTGAATTTAATTATAAAACTTTAAAATCTCGACGATTAATAAATAGCCAAATTTTACTCTATAAGACTGTTAACGGTATATTGAATAACTGTGATTTTCTTAAAGATCTTCAGTTCAATGTAAAAAGAACAGAATTACGTCATAGGCAACCTTTTATTATTCCTATTCCTAGAACTGTTTTCTTCAAGAACTCTCCATTGCTTGTTATGTGTAATACTTACAACTCTCTGTCTTTAAACTGTGATTCTCAATTGGATTTCAGTTTAACAATTGAAAAATTTCATACAATATTAAAAAGCATTGTATTTCCTTTGATATTTAAATTATGAAGAAGTGTATTATAATGTTTTTACTCAAGTTTTTAAATAATTTTGCATCATTATATTGACATTTGGCACTATATTAACTGTAATATTATATTCTAGCATCTATTACCATTATGTATTTTCTTTCTTTCGTTATTTTGTTTCTTTTGTTGTTTTTTTCTCTCTTATTATGTATTTTGTGTATACATCTGTGTAAGCCACCTATAATTGGAAGCCTGCTTCTGTTGGTGGTGGATTTAAAATAAAATAAAACAAAATAAAATAAAAATAAAATCACTGCTAGTTGCTACTATTGCTATTACTATGTGTGTACACAATAATTATTGGCAATCCAAGCTTAATGGCGCTTGTGCTAGCCATTGCACAATTCTACTACAAAGTCAATTAAGAGCAATGAAAACACACTAACAATCATAGTAGTATAACCAAACTGATTATTATTTCTAAATGAGATAAAATACGATATTAAAGAAGGTCATTACTGACGTAAAATTATGCCATCAATTAAAACGGAACAAAAAGTGATCCTGGTATTGTATACACAGACAAATGATGATGATGATGATGATGATAATAGTAATGATGATTATAATTATTATATTTATAATAATAATAATAATAATAATAATAATAATAATAATAATATATTTATATAATGGCAGGTAATAATAATAATAATAATAATAATAATAATAATAATAATATATTTATATAATGGCAGGTAATAATAATAATAATAATAATAATAATAATAATAATAATAATAATATATTTATATAATGGCAGGGTCATTAACCCTAGCAATACCAACGCGGGAGGGTACTTTGTGCCCACCTTCTCCGAAATTTATCTAATTGTTATATTAAAAATATGGAAATATTATTTATTATCAGTTGCGAATAATTCTATCTTATAGTGGTATTGTTTAATCGTTTTCACTGATAATTTTACTAAAATAAGATAATATGTAAGTTATAAGTTCAGGGTAGAGCGGGATTCGAAAATGGGCCTCCTAGCTTATAAGCCCAACTCTCTAGCACTGAGCCACCGTAATAGTATAAGAAAACAACAATAATAATATGCCTAATAATAATAATAATAATAATAATAATAATAATAATACGTTCATAGTGTTCTGCCCAAGCGTAGATCTCTCACTGAAACCCAGCATTCTCCAAGCTCTCCCATACTGTCATTTAGCTCCAGTAGCACATCTCTTAGTATCGTCTCCTCTTCTGCTAACAGCGTCATATCACAGTCTACTATATACAGTCACGAAGCTTGAGTTTTGAGGGTGCTAGAAACAATAGACTGTGACGGTTCTATTTTGCATTGCCTGTAATGTGGCGATATTAGCGATCCTAGTGGTGAGCAACTATCTAATGTTTGCATATTTACTACGTATTGAGCTTCGCGACTGTATATACTAGACTGTGGTCATATCATTAACAAATCTTATGCATTTTATTTTTATTCCTCCTACTACCACCTTTTCAATGTTCTGAAAACAGTTCTTCACTCAATCCTCCGAATATATGTTGAACAAGGTATACGATAAAGACATCCTTGTCATACTTTTCTCTATTCGACTTTCCTGTGACATTAATTTTTCTCTAATCGTGACTTTCACTCATAATAATAATAATAATAATAATAATAATAATAATAATAATAATAATAATAATAACAATAATAATTTTAGTAGGTAATTTTACGACGCTTTATCAACATCTTAGGTTATTTAGCGTCTGAATGATAAGGTGATAATGCCGGTGAAATGAGTCCGGGGTCCAGCACCGAAAGTTGCCCAGCATTTGCTCATATTGGGTTGAGGTAAAACCCCGGAAAAAAAACCTGAACCAGGTAACTTGCCCCGACCGGGAATCGAACCCGGGCCACCTGGTTTCGCGGCCAGACGCGTTAGTCGTTACTCCACAGGTGTGGACAATAATAATAATAATAATAATAATAATAATAATAATAATAATAATAATAATAATAATATAAAAAAATATTGAAGACAAGTCTGAGCAAATCGAAAACCAAATATTCATCTAGTAAGAATTATTTCTTTCAGTTACATGGATCTCACAAGAACCGACAAATAGCAACTGAATGCGGACGAAAGTCTTGCAGAGGTTTTTGTACACTGACGTTCAAAGGTATTCGACCTACGATTTTATGGTCGTGTAAGCGAACTTTCCAACCACGGAATAAGTCAGAGCCAAAGATAAGAAAAATTGACACGCTTTGAAAGAGTTCCGCCAGTTCTCAAAAGGTGGCACCATTATTAGGAACCGTTAAAAAGTGTCAGAGAAAATTATAATGTAGATTAAGCATAAATTATTCTTCTATTAGACAATATCAGCGATTTCCAGTCAAACTCAGTGTCGTGTTACAATCAGTAGAATGGGATGAAATGAGTAGTTTAATATCAAAGACGGACATCTGTCATCTCCATAGTTTTGATCTAGAGCAGGCCTGCAGAACTGTAGCCCTTGAGAGCGACTGCTTTCCTAACCTCTTTTGCCCCACCCACCTTTTCTACCTGTGCGGTCACGGCGTTCTAGTTATGCTCGGCTGCATCAACATTCATTCTCGGGGCGGAAGTCGATCATCACCAATAGAAGTGGAGTGAGACTGACGTCATAGTTCCCCTACTTTGCGAGTTCTGCAGGCCTGGTCTAGAGGCACTTTTTTGTTTCACAGTGTTCTTTGTAGTATTTTAACACAATTTATTTTTATTAATGTAGTGTTAGAGTTTGTATATAGTTTCACCATAACTGAAAAAAGCATGAAAAAACGTATAAGAATCCACATTATTTAAATTTCATCTGAAGGTCAGATGTCCGCCTTTGATATTAAGCTACTCAGATATTGAATTCTATAACACAAGTATACGATTGGCAACAGTGACTATTATCTTCGCCATCTATTCATAGAAGTAATAACGAAAGAATCCACACTTACACTACAGTCTAGTATAAACAGTCACGAAGCTTGAGTTATGAAGGTGTTAGGAACAATAGACCATGCCGATACTATTTCGCATTGTCTGTAATGAGGCGATAGTAGTGATCCTAGTGGTTAGCAACTATCTATGGATGCATATTTACCATATATTGAGCTTCGTGACTGTATATACTAGACTGTGCTTACACCAACAATTTATCGATCACTATCGATTAGCAGGATCAGATATCTTTGAACGTCAGTATACACAGTCAGGCAGCGCTATCAAATACTTCTCTGGATGACGGCAGTAGAAATCGTGTATTCGAGTCTAAAGTTCGAATTCTAGTTTATGCTGTTTCATTATGATCTCTCTATATTTCGATTGATGAGTAAATGAGACGTTGTACTGTTATTTATGTCGGCAGTTAGAGGATATTCTAAACACATGAGAATTAATGGATAAAGTGGCAATTCCATCGCAAGGGGATGAAGCTGGATATGTACCTGTCATTATCAGACATCGGCTCTTATAAAGTAAAATTTGAGCTCAAAGCGAAATACTAATAATATGCAGTCATATTTTACGGCACATTAACTCCGTAATTGGAATGAAATTTGATGTAATTTCCATTTAACGGCGCTGAAGCAACGAGCCATGTGTGATTGAAGCGTTCGCTCCAATGCAGTTCATTATAGTCGCATCCTCTTGTACAGGCTAATATTACATACACTCAAAGAACCAGGCCAATTTCTAAGTGCCCTCAGCCTACTCGCTTTCACTAATTTATGGAAATTCTAGACGTATTTCTGCCTGTTAAAAGCGTACCTCTGAAGATATTCACAGCTGGAATTCTCGTAACAAACGAATTGTGTGATAAAACGGCTGAAGGATGAAATTTATTTTTTTTGTATCTTTGCGTATCAGTGCTCCATTAACATCGAAAGACACTCCTCTTATCTTATACGTGTATTGCTCCCGAGTTCATATTTTTCTGCTTTGAGCGACAAACCGACCAAATCACTCTTCAAAGACCGACCACTCACATAAATTAAGGGAAAAAAGACAGAGGACGAACACTGGAAAGTTTTCTTTTCTCAATCGTACTCTCAGGGACTGGAATGCTTTACCTACAGACTTACTAGAAGCTTTACCAATAACCAAAAATGTATTCAAAAATAGGCTTAAGGACTTTACTAATAGACGGTAATATATTATGCACACTATTTAAAGGGTGTAATTGATGTTTTATTATTTGAAGTGGCATACCAGTGAAGAAGTGTGTTGTGTCAGTGAAGTTTGTTTGTGTCAGTGAAGTTTTATAGTTTCTAGTGGTAGGGCAAAGTATTTGAACAGTGAAATGTTTTAGAAGTGTTAGTGAAATCACGATAGTATCAGTGAAATGTGTCGTAGTTCCAGTGCAGTGAGTGAATTGACAGCGAAATGAGTGTAGTGCTGAAAGGTAGTAGTAGTAGTAGTAGTAGTAGTAGTAGTAGTAGTAGTAGTAGTAGTAGTAGTAGTAGTAGTAGTAGTAGTAGTAGTAGTAGTAGGTTTATTTTGCCTGGCAGAGTTAAGGCCATGAGGCCTTCTCTTCCACTCAACCAGGTTTCAATAATATACATGAGATACAAAATTTAATTACAAAACAACACAAGAGAAAATACCTTAGAAATTATTACATAAAATATAGTAGGAAATTACAATAGACAAGATCAGTTACATAATATAAAATCACAAATAGTCAAGATCAGTTACATAATATATAAAATAAAGTAGAAAATTACACATAATCAAAATCAGTTACATTACATAAGGGGAATACACACACACACACACATACACACACAATTTATAAGACCTAAAATGCCCGAGACAAATTGGACGATTAATTTACTTGAGATATATTATTCAGTTAATATACTAATTAGAGAATACATATGGGTGACAAGACATAAAATGTTGATTAGCAAAGTCCTATTAAATGGCATACAAACACAAATGATTAAGTAATATATGAAGATAATAAAAAGAAAAGAGAAAAAAAAAGAAGAAGAGAGAGGAGAAAAAAAAACTTGGTCATTTAAGACTATTTGGAAACTTCCGCAAGAGTCTAGTTCTGTTCATTAAAGACATTTCTAAGTAGAGTGTACTTAAAAGATTTTAGACTCCGACTGCTCCTGATTTCCTGTGACAAGGAATTCCAGGAACGGGCTGTGTGTATTGTGAAGGAAGCAGAGTAGAGTACTTGTGCAGATATGAATACATCATCTCGTAGGTTTTTAGTTCGAACTTAGGGTTAAGATACAAATTAGATTGACTTTAAAGGCAGCACCAGTGAACGGTGTCAGCAAGTCCGCAGTACAGTATAAGTTAAAACTACCTACGAGGGTTTCTCTTTTTAATCATATATCACGCAAGATGATGTTAGTCGTCGACATCGAACAGCAGATGAGTGAGTATTCTCGACTCCGCTTGCACTGCGAAATGACAAAGTTCCTTTCAATGTGCAGACTTACACATTTCGCCATTTCTTCCTCCTGCTGTCCTGTGATCACTTTAATCACATTTCCCTCCCCTCGCGTATGTGGTACCTAAGAGGTTACGTCCATTTTCGGCTTTTCCCCCTTCAAAATTTTCTAGAGCTCTTTCAGTGGAGCAGCGTAACCCGGAGTGGGACAAGTGGCCAACAGGCTTGGAGCTCACATATTCAGTTTCTTTGAGCCCCGAACCCTTTGTGAGGACGCATTTTGCGTATCTTTTAAATTTCTCCTTCCACTTCTACTCTTTCAATTCAATTCAATTGGAAATGCCTTCATTTCCCATACATTTCTGGCATCTGTTTATGAACTTAACCATTATACTAAGCAATTCCCTCTCTTAGAAATGTTATAATAGGCCTATATCTATTTATGTGGAATCATGTTTCGTCCACAAACAGCATGAAATTAATATGACTATTACACTCTTACTACGTCATACTACTTTTGACCAATAAAACGGTACGAAAGGATGTATTTCAACCAATCACGGCTGCTTATTGCACAATTTTATCGCGTCCCTAGCATTTGTTTAATTTTATCGCGTCCCTAGCATTTGTTTAATTTTATCGTGTCCCTAGCATTTGCTTCTTTGTTTGCCAACATTTGAAACTGCGCTGGTCTGGGCGTCAAAAATATATATAAAATAACAAACCACTCCAGTCGATGCACACCAGTTTCAAATATGACTCGCATTGGCATTCAAGAACAAGAATTAATAAAAATCACTGATAATACCTATGCATCTTCTGAAATCCGATTTACAAATAAATGAAGAGCACCATTCGGAAATCCTGAATAAGTTGAATACACCATGTAGGCCTAAGTCAACGAGTTCCACTTCTATTATGCACACGTCCAATATAACATCAATTGAACCACCAACCACATTCAAATTTGAAAGTTGTACATTCAATAATTATTCCTTTTAAAATTATTCATTCGGAAATTGTGAATAAGTTGAAAACACCATGTAGGCCTAAATCAACGAGTTCCACTTCTATTACGCACACGTCCAATATAACATCAATTGAACCACCATCCACATTCAAATTTGAAAATTGTACATTCAATAATTATTCCTTTTAAAATTATTCATGTTTATTTTTTATGTCATCGTCGTTAATTAAAACTTTTCTAACACTTGTGTATATTAGTTAGGTTATGTTATAGCTTCTGCTCTGAGAGGATAAAAAGAACTTCTGCTATATGATATTATGGATAGTCACGTATCAGAGATTATTTAATATTAAGATTTATTGAATAGTAATCATTACAGTGTCTGTATAAAGACACTACTGTCATCTAGCATGCATCTAGCGTAGTATTTGTAATGTTGAGATGGTACAATAATACATTTGAAGACAGTTGTATTTTCGTATGTCAATTAATATTTTATTGTATTGGAGTACTTCGTTACTTCTAATCTTTATATACTTTCTTCTAATCGTGTAATAGTCAATTAAATCCCACTCGAGTTTTGATTTTCTCTAGATAAATCAAAACGTCTAGTGAGATTACTGTTGATAAAGTGTTCAAGACATATCTACTTTTCATTAAAAGAAAGACTGGCATAAATAAATATTTATGTATTACATTCATCATCTTAATGTATTTTAATATTCTTTGTGCATAAATATTTTAATCCGAAACATCTTTATTCACGCATCATATCACACGCGTTGTATAAAATCTTTTCTCCTCCTCACACCTGACTCGAACTCAGAGACTCACAGAGGGAAGCTGCCACTTCATTTGCATCGCTTTGCAATCTTAAAGCACTCGCTCGGACGTGCCCGGCGTCCCGATGCGTTTCATTTGTAGCCCCCCCGGCATACTAATCCACAGAAAAGATTCATTTTCTAGTTCTGAGAGGATATCCCGCCCCACTAAATCATCAGCAAGGAGCTCCATTGTCAATCCGTGACGCGACATCGCTTCAGCCACTTTGCATACATTTGCCTTCTGATCTTACTACTGTATTTACTTACAAGCACAGTCGAGCTTTCTTTTGTTACTAACGACAAACATGAAAAGTTGTTTTTTTTACGACAGTGCTTAAAGTTGCATTTTACCCACTGTTTTCAGCTCGTAAAGTGAACCTTTAAAACGCCAGTGCGCGAAAGTAACTAATCACTTTACGCACTGACATTAATTTTACGAATTACAATAGTAATATGCGTTACAAGAGCGGTATGTTGAAGTTTTCATGTTCGAGGAAAAGTTTGAAAAAGCGAAACGTACTTGAGCTTTTTTAATTTCCGAGAATTGAAAGAAAACATACCGCTCGTGTATCGTACATTATTTTGTGCTAAGATCGTTTATTACATACCTGAAAGAGGAATTTCTAATTAGTTGCAATGAAATCTCCATCTTGGTTACTGTTCAATAACGGCAAATTTGCAAAACAAAAATATCTATCTTCAACATTGTTGCTTTAAAATGTTTTCTGTGTTTACTATATGTCTGTCTTTTTTTTTCCCCCCCCAGTCTATGATGAGTCTGGAATCTTGTTGATTTCTTCACGGTTTCCTTAATGTTACTTGTATCATGAATGCAGTAACTTTAGTGGAGTTGTAGAGTTTACTTAATTTTTGCAAATATTTAAAAATAATAATTAACGGTGCAATTTAGGTGAAATTGCAGTGGTAAGTTTCCAAATTATAATTATTACTATACTGAACGTCTCTAAAAATAATATGTTAAAAGCCTAAAGCAGTAAAATCAATATGTCACTTAAGCGGTAAGAAGAGGGAAATTGTTATGTGTGTTAGGTTGGGAATACTGAATGTGGAATTTTACACTTTCCGCGGATTGGTTTTGTGCGGAAACCAAGCAAATACGCACGATCTCGCACAAAAGAAAATGTAATATTCAGTAAACAAACTTCATTCAGTAAGAAATTAATGAACTATCTCAATCTTTCAATCTACACCTTTTCCATTTGTATTTCAGAAAATATCTATTGTATTTCAGAAATTATCAAATGTAGTCCAGATTAGTCACTTTAACTTCAGAAATTATTCATTCATTCATTCATTTATTTTATTCCATAGATCTTACATGAGCAATTAAGCTTTGAGATGTGGAACAAGTCGAAATTTTACAATATTACAATTACAATTTTTATAATATTTTACAATTTTGACAGTTTTAAAATTTAGTAATTTTCTACAATGATGAGGTGAGGTCCGAGGAGACGCCAAAACAATACCCGTCATTTGCCTTTTGGTTGGGGAAAACCTCGGAAAAACCCAACCAGGTAATCAAATAAAAGGGGATTTGTATTTCAGATTTGTCAATTCAATTTCAGATAATATCAATTGTATTTTAGATTTGTTAATTGTATTTCAGATGGTATGAAATGTATTTTAGATTTGTCAATTGTATGTCTTTCAGATGGTAACAAATGTATTCCAGATTTGTCAATTGTATGTCTTTCAGATGATATCAAATGTATTTCAGATTTGTCAATTGTATTTCAGATGGTATCAAATGTATTTCAGATTTGTCAATTGTATTTCAGATGGTATCAAATGTATTTCAGATTTGTCAATTGTATTTCAGATGTTATCAAATGTATTTCAGATTTGTCAATTGTATTTCAGATGGTATCAAATGTATTTCAGATTTGTCAATTGTATTTCAGATGGTATCAAATGTATTTTAGATTTGTCAATTGTATTTCAGATGGTATCAAATGTATTTCAGATTTGTCAATTGTATTTCAGATGGTATCAAATGTATTTCAGATTTGTCAATTGTATTTCAGATGGTATCAAATGTATTTCAGAAAATAATCAATGCATTTAAGATTACATAGTCACTTTTAGTACACAAAATAACAAACGTAGGCCTACTTGAGATTTTAACATATATTTTTAAAAAATTGGAAAATGGATTTAAGAATCCTCAACTTTATTGCATTTTAGCGTTCGACAGGCATATTCTCCATAGCTAAAGCTGCAGCTTGATGAATTGTACTGTGTTGTACTGTACGATCACAATCACCACCAACAACATTGTGTGTGTTGCTTCATCAATTTTACTCTTTACTGTACAGTAGGTAAATTAGCCTACAACACCAGGAGCTATGACGTCAGGAATTCCAAGATGGGTTTTTACGCTTCACTTTACACCAAATGATCTCGATTGGATTTAACATTGGAGAATAAGGTGCCAACCGTAACTTCTGAAATACAAATAATAGTTTTTGAAATATAATTCACAAATCTGAAATGCAATTATTGATGTTTTCTGAAATATAATTGATACTATTTGAAATTGAATTGACTAATCTGAAACACAATTGATACTACCTGAAATTGAATTGACTAATCTGAAATACAAGTGATACTATCTGAAATCAAATTGACAAATCTGAAATACAATTGATGTTTTTTGAAATACAATTGATACTACCTGAAAATGAATTGACTAATCTGAAATACAAATGACAAATCTGATATACAATTGATATTTTCTGAAATAGAACTGGAAAAGGTATACGTGTAATTGAATCTAAGCATTATTCAAACGTTATTACTTGATAAGATTGTGTTTTACATATGAAATTTCTTGTTAGCGACAACCTCTTCAAGTTAGGATCGAGATTTCCATATAACGTTTTCTTTAGTAGGTTATTTTACGACGCTTTATCAACAGCTTAGGTTATTTAGCGTGTGAATGAGGTGAAAGTGACAATGCCGGTGAAGTGAGTCCGGCTATGATTCTTAATGTCTTCAGGAAGACTATTGAATATCGCCATATAACGTACTCCCCTTTGATAGCATGATACATTTGATGATGGCGTATGAAAATAATTTTTTCTGTGGGTATTTATACTATGTATGGCTGAATTAGTTGGAAAATTTTCTTTATTACACAAGAGGAAATTTATTCAAGAGTATATGTACTGATTTGTTAAGGTCATAATCTCTAATTTTAAAAAAATAATCTACATGATTCTCTAGCCTTTGCTCCAACTATTATTCTAATGGATCTTTTTTGTAATAAGAATATATTTTTACTATCTGCAGAATTTTCCCAAAATATTATTCCGTAGGACATAATGGAATGAAAATAGGCGAAATATATTGTCTTTAAGATACTGCTGTTCAGAAATTGTTGTAACGACCTAATTGCGAAGCATGCTGAGCTAAGTTTGGGGGTTATTTCTTCAATATGATTTTTCCAATTTAATGTATTATTAATATGCAAACCAAGAAATTTGGTTGTTGATGTTTCTAGTAGGGGTATATTGTTGATAGTTGTGCCTAATGTTTCAGAGATTAAATTTGAAGTGGTTTTAAATTTAATTATGTTAGTTTTATTAAAGTTTAATGTTAGTTTATTGGTTGTAAACCAGTCATAAATTTTAAGGAGAATTGTTTATGTCCTATATTTGAATGTGGCAAAGTTCTTGTCTGTAATTATAATACTTGTGTCATCTGCAAATAGTATAGGACAACCTATTCCTTTTATTATGGTGTCAAGGTCATTTATAAAAATTAGAAAAAGAAGAGACCCTAATATAGATCCTTGTGGGACCCCTGTTCGAACATTTCCCCAAGTAAGTTACAAGCACACAAGGAATGTTGACCTACGCACTTCTATGGCATTGGACCAGATTGTAAACCGCAGAATTTTATATAGGCCTAGAGGAAAGCTTTATAACTACCATGCATTAACGACGTCATGTTAAATTTATAACGCTGGTTTCACTACTAACGCACGGCGCTGCAACCTCCTCAGTTAACAAGCAGAGTTCATGTCCACTTCCCAATGCAAGTGACACCACAGACCGAAATAAACCAAAACAAAATGCACAAATGTACGCTAATTAACAGCGCATGCGCAATTCACCCAATCGACTAATTCGTCACTAGTTTTATAGCTCGCAGGGGTTACCAACTTTGTGGATTAATCAATCTTCCTTGTTTCCCGCACCAAATATTTGATATTTGCAATGACCGGAAGTTTGTCTTTAGATGTTAACATTGGGGTGGTATCTCTTACACAGGTTACATATTTGTTCGCTTCTCTGATGGATTGCAAGCTCTCACAAGGGCTTATTTCACCTGGCTTAAGAACATAATTCATTATTAATATTGCGTAGCGTTGTGAGAGAGACTAGATCTTTGTGCTTATGGACATACTCGCATCAGTGTGGTTAAAGGGTGGACAGTATGTTTAGTCTAGCGAACAGAATCTGCTGTCGGATGTGAGTTCTAATCCCATTTCAACTGATATCCCGATTAGGTTTTACGAGGTTTTCCCAAGGCTAAGAAAAATGTCAGGTAATCTATAGGCAAAACCTGCGTCTCATGTAGCGAAAATTTCATCTCGCTATCGCCTGTTCCACCAGCGCGACGTTAAATAACCGATAAAAATATGAAAGTGAGGTTTCTACGATAGAGTTTCTTGTGCAGTTCTCGTGTTTGTTCACAGTTCTCAGTATGGTGGGATGACGACGATGACGATGATGATGATGGCGACGATTTCAATGATTGCGATTGTATTATAAAAGTGGAATAAATGAACAGAAAAACGTTTCATCTTAATATGGAGCTGTTAATGAACTCCTGCATAAATAGTCGTCTCACATTTCACATCGCAGGTTAGGCGCTTACGGAGGATGAAAACTCAAGTCACTCTCTCCAAATTCTCACCGTTGTTTTTAGGTACATTATTTACCCGCCAGTTAATTTTGCGCCACCTAGTGTAATTTTCGGTAAATAATTATATTTGTATATGTGTATGTATTTATTCACACTACAAATGGGTAAATACCCGGTGGCAGTGGCAACTAATTACACCCAATAATGACAATTAATAACACAATTAATAATAAATTAATAATAATAATAAAAATATTAATACTAATAATAAATAATAATAACAATAATATAATAACACTAACAAGCAGCATCTTAAATTAAATGAAGTACGATCACTTACAATAACATTTAAAGTAAATATAATTTGTATCTTAGCCCTAAGTTCGAATTAAAACCAACGGGTATATGTTCATACCTGCACAAGTAGGCCTACCTTTGAGCACTACACTCATTTCGCTGTCAACTCACTCACTGTACTAGAACTACGACACATTTCACTGATACTATTCTGATTTCACTAACACTTGTAAAACATTTCACTATTCAAATACTTTGCTCTACCACTATAAACTATAAAACTTCACTGACACAAACACACCTCTTCACTGATACAACACTTCAAATAACAAAACATCAGTTATACCCTTTAAATAGTGTGCATAATATACTACCGTATTAGTAAAGTCCTTAAGCCTATTCTTAAATACATTTTTGGTTAATGGTAAAGCCTTTAGTAAGTCTGCAGATAAAGCATTACAGTCCCTGATAGTAAAGTTGAGAAAAGAAAACTTTGTCTTCTTTGCCTCAATTTATGTGAGTGGTTGTTCCTTGAAGAGCAATTTGACGGCTGCAACCTATTTATGTTGGTAACAGTTAATGTTAGTTGATTTTGAGCTATTGCAAGTAACCTGACGCAGATTCCATCTTTCACAAGCTTGGTGGTACAAGTTACAAAGTATTGGTTTAGCAGAAACATGCAAGGACAAAATATCAGAATAAGGTAAGTGACTTACTTAGATTTTTGGTCTTCCATATCTCGCTCCCAAATGATAAATGAATTTTGTGATTACCTTGTGCATAATTTTGTATCTGAGGAAGCGCGTTTCTCCCCTATAATTTAGGAATAATAGTCTGAAACTACCACAAACACAATCAATCCCTGTAAATCATTTCGTAGAATGTTCTATGTACTCTTTTATTATCAACATCCTGACATATTGAAGCTGGACAATGTAATAAATTCCCTCCAAACAGAAGATTACATGACCCGCCAAAGAAAAGAAAGAAGTCGGCCTCGGTAGCGTAGTCGGCATTGCGCTGGCCTTCTGTGCTCTAGGTTGCGGGAACGATCCGGCCCAGATCGATGGCATTTAAGTCTGCTTAAATGTGACAGGCTCATATCAGTAGATTTATTGGCATATAAAATAACTCTTGCAGATCAAAATTCCGGCACACCGGCGACGCTGATATAACCTCTGCAGTTGCGAGCGTCGTTAAATAAACCGTAATTTTAATTTTTTTTTAAAGAAAGAAGTAGTTTAGGTTAGATTTTCTAAAAAAAAAAATACTAATCTCAAATGAAAACTCACAGAGACTATATAAAAGAATTTCACATGTGTACATGCCATGATGGTAAGGACTAGACTAAAAACAACAAACATAAAAATAGGCTAATGTTTTAACAATTTTACTTATAAAAATTCAGTACCCAATTACAGCACATTTTTAATCACGCAAGGTGTACCCCTGCCAGTCTGTAGTCTGACTACGACCAACGTATTCAGATTTCAGTATTCAATATCGTATGCTGATCGTAAAATAGGGCGGAAAATATGGCGGAACAGTTAACTCATGGCATCAGTTTCTAAAGCGAACTAGGTAGCTTTGAAAACTTTGGTTTTACTCATATATCTAGTCGACTGTCAATTATCTCACATCTGCGTTGCCTAAGCAACAAATAAGAGACGAATAAAGTAAAAACACAGTCTAGTATATATACAGTCACGAAGCTTGAGTTGTTGACGGTACTAGAAATAATAGACTGTGCAGGTACTATTTCGCATTGTCTGTGATGAAGCGATAGTGGCGATCCTAGTGGTTAGCAACTATCTATGGATGCACATTTACTACATACAGAGCTTCGTCACTGTTTATACCACATTGTGGTAAAAGATAAAGCACTGCTTTCCTATTGAAAATCGCCAAAAAACTAAGTGAAATGGGCTTAAATAACATCAATTATGTGTTATATAAAATCAGTTAATCAAGATCACAATATTTCTACATTCTAATCTCATTATTTGTTTATAAAATTAAGAGTCCACTGCAAGAATGATGGATGTCATTTGGAATATATTTTGCAGCAGAAGGAATTGAAAGTTTGAAATGCTTAGCGCTCAAAGCTTAACTGTAATTTTCCGATCATTACTGGACAATGACTATCAGTGTTAATGCTATATAACTCTCTATGCACATTCTGTATGTCTTAAGCTATGCATTGACAGTCTTGGTTCATTTTCGACAAGAAAGTGACATCCATCATTCTTGCAGTGGATTCTTCAATTTTTTTTTTAATCCAATGCCACCAGGTTGTCTTTCGACATTTCTGGTCTTCTCTCCTGGCCGTGGCTTAGTTGTAACAATGTGGTGCCAGGAGAGGTCTTAAATCTAAACTTAACCTAAATTCCAGACCATGGACGAACACAGGAATAATCCCCTTTAAGGAAAAATTCCTGTGCTCTAACCGGGAATCGAACACGGGACCTCATGAACTATAGCCAGAAGCTCTGACCACTACTCTTCAAATATTAACACCAACTTCAAGATAAACCTTGAAATAGATAAACAAAAGACTGTGAACTTCAAAACTCTAGCGGAATGTCATTTGTTTCCATGGCTGAGTTGACTTAGTAATAAACCACATATAAAATGAACTCCTAAACTAACAAAGCAAAATTATTGCATGGCAGTTATGAATTTGCTAGTACAAAAAAAATAGGAAACTGATGTGGACAGAAAGGAAATAAATGGCAAAACCGATTAAATTGGAAATGCATGTACACACTATGTTAATAGTGACACAATTACATTAATTCCAATGCGCCGCGCTGTTTTTTAAACCAATCCCATATTCCGGAAAGTACTTCCATTTTAATCACTTGCCAATAAGCTTAAAGCCATTGATATTCAAATATTTTATTTAAAATGCATTTCATAAGCCTCGTGGGATGGCACAATGAACTGGGTGTTATGTCACACGTAATTTATACACGCATGTCACCAGAACGCACAGTGCTTGATATAGGCCTACTCATGCCGTACGAAAACAATGCTAGACCGATAATTAATGGCAGTAAGGTAATTAAATTGCATAAGCATAATACTCTATATTTATTTGTTAATATTTAAAAAATTAATTAAAAATTATTTCCGCCCGCTATCGGTTTGTTTACCCTAACACAGATCAATCAAAACCGAAATGTAGACTATTTTAGAACTGGCTATACAGGGTGTTTCCGAGGTGGTGTTACAAACTTTCAGGGATGGTGGCGAAGGGCACATGTATCAATTTGAGATAAGGAACCCTGGTCCGGAAATGACCGAGTCGAAAGTTACAAACAAAAATAGTTGTGTGGAAATGACATAACTTTATTCCTCTGTACACCTTATTTATGTGTATTTACCTGTACATCTTACACATACTGTATTCATCTGACGTTGTTTACCTTATTTACTTATAGTATTCCATTCGGTGCGCTTTCTGAGGGATGGGGACAGAAAACTACACTAAAGCAATGCAGATAGCGTAATGTGTAACGGACATGGTCGGTCCTGATATGCGATATGCACGTCTGTAGACAGCAGTGTATGTGTACAAGTTGCAGTGTCCAGTCGATCAGTCGTAGTGAAATGGAGTACACGAGAGTACAGTATATCACAACTGGTTGAATTGTTTATGCCTTAAATTTAATTAACTTACTTCTTTTGTATTGTACATATAGCTCAACTGATGAATGATCGTTTGCGTTTGTAAATTTAATAACCTGATTGGCTATGTATTGTATACTTTTAGTAGAGCCATCTATGTAGCTCAGTCGGCAGACTCGCTGGACTGCTGATCCGGAGCTGCGTTCGGGCTTGGGTTGGATCCCCCTTTGGTCTTTGGTTTCTTCCGAGGTTTTCCCCAGCCGTGGGACTGAAGCCGGATGGTCTATGGCGAGTCCTCGGCATCAACCCCTTTGATTTGATTACCTGGTTGGGTTTTTCCGAGGTTTTCCCCAACCAAAAGGCAAATGCCGGGTAATATTTTGGCGAATTCTCGGACCTCACCTCATCTCACTACATCTCGCCAAAATATTGTAAAAAATTGCACAAAAATGTAAAAATTGTAGAAAATTACTAAATTGTAAAAATGTAAAAATTTGTAAAAAACTGTAATTGTAATATTGTAAAATGTTCACTTGTTCCACATCTTAAAGCTTCATTCCTCATGTAAGATCTATGGAATAAAATAAATGATAAATGAATGAATGGAATAAGCAGACCTGATTTTCGAATACGGATGAGCCAATGGGAACAGTACACAAGCTCACAGATTATATTGAGCAAGTACCCACGTAGGAGACATCCGGCCCATACCATCTTTCCACAACTGTTCCAAAGGTTAAGGGAAGGAGTGTATTTGGCGAGATGAGGTCGAGGATTCGCCATAGATTACCTGGCATTCATCTTACGGTTGGGGAAAACCTCGGAAAAAACCCAACCAGGTAATCAGCCCAAGCAGGGATCAAACCCGCGCCCGAGCGTAATTTCAGACCGGCAGGCAAGCGCTTTAACCGACTGAGCCATAGGGGTGGCCCTGTTTGTTTATATCTTTATCCGTTGCATTACTGTGTTCGGCGTACTATATACCCAATGCGTCTTTAACTTCAGTCTTTAGGTGGCTGGAATACGGAGCCTACCTATCATTATAGTTTTTTTTTACGCTTCAGAAAAATTTACTAAAGAACTTGGATTGTTAATCAATATGAACTTTTTTTGTTAAATGTTAATGTTATGTTTTATTTAACGACCTTCGCAACTGCAGAGGTTATATCAGCGTCGCCGGTGTGCCGGAATTTTGTCCCGCAGGAGTTCTTTTACGTGCCAGTAAATCTACTGACATGAGTCTGTCGCAATTAAGCACACTTAAATGCCATCGACCTGGCCCGGGATCGAACCCGCAACCTTGAGCATAGAAGACCAGCGCTATACCAACTCGCCAACCAGGTCGACTCGACTTTTTTTTGTTTTTTTTTTTTTTTGCTAATGATTTTTTTTTATCCAGTGCTGAAATGAATATTTATATAACATTAAATAAATTTACTATTTAAAACTTTTTCGTGATATTTCTGACACCTCGAAAACATATTCTAACTCGTGGCAGTTCATTTTGATTCGTAATTGAATAAAAAATGTCTGCCGCCGCAGTCAGTAATGATGTGCTGTCCCAACTGTGGATAATTTATTTGATATTAGCCATTAAAAACTGGATAACGCGCCACATCTTGTTAGCTAATTTAACTTGATAAATTCTGGTGTTAATTGAATCTAATTTGGTTAATACATCATTTCGGTAATTAATTTATGTTTCAAAGTTGCGTTCCTCCCATCCTCGCTACCATTTTAATTGAATTTTTTACAATACTTTTTTTTCATTCATTGTGTGTGTCAGCTTTAACGACGGGTGATTTTTATATTTTAATTATGCAGAGTTGAAACAAAATTTTCCCTACATACATAATTATGTTAAATGCATCGTTCCTCATCTATTTCCAGTTGCTTAGCAACAACATCTGCTCCGCCAGTTCTCGAAAAATCTTTTCACACATACATAATAAATTGAAACAATACAACAGTCTAATATACAGGGTGGAACATAAGGTACAGTACATTAATTGTAGGATGAGATTCCTTAAAATATAACGAACAAAAAAGTCTAATACCATTTTGCTCGTTTTTGCGAGGTTTCTGAAGAAATAATACTTTTATCCCGACATTTCCATCGCGAATTTTACGAATACTGTTTAAAATACGATTTAATTGCTTGTATAACAACGAAGAGAACGTTTGTTATGTTCATGTTGCAGCAGTATTTTAATTAGAAAATTCACAGATAACGAATTAATCGAATGAAGAAACATTGGAAACATTGATTGTCGAGTCACGTACAGAAGGTCTAAAAATCTGGGATCGCTGTCGAGACGGCAGACGGTTTGCGTAGTACTCGCAACTGATCAGCTGTTGTGATGTTTACATTGCATTAGTTTGCAGTTGGACGTACAGAGTATTTTAAACAGTATTCGTAAAATTCGCGATCGAAATGTCGACATAAAAGTATTATTTCTTCAAAAACCTCGCAAAAATGAGCAAAATGATATTAGACTTTTTTGTTCGTTATATTTTAAGGAATAACATCCTACAATTAATATACTACCTTATGTTGCACCCTGTATACAGTCACGAAGTTCAATACGTAGGGAATATGAATTCATAGATAGTTACTAACCACTAGGATCGTTACTATCGCCTCATCACAGACAATGCGAAATAGTACCGGCACAGTCTATTGTTCCTAGTACCCTCATCAACTCAAGCTTCTTGACTGTATATACTAGACTGTGACAATACTTTGGTCTTGGAAATCCTATTATATTGTGTTGCATATTATGGTAACAAAGGTAACTAATATCGTTAAATGAATGTACCAAACAAATCGAGCAATGAAGATGAACTAATTTTTTTCTTCCTTCTGTCTTCTTTTGTTACTTTCAAATGTCCTTTCTTTCTTCACATGTATTTTCTTTATCTTTGCTCCTTCCACTCTTTCTTTGTAGTTTCTTCTCCTCCTATTTCGTAATTCTCTAAATTTTTCTTCCGTTCTTTTATGTATTTATTTTTCCTTTTTGCTTTCTTTTCTCTTCCTCAAAGAATTGCCTTCCATCGCTGCAGACGTCTAATTCTAAGATACATTATTTCAGTTCAAATAGTTATTTAACTTCTGAATTATACGAAATCATGGAAGTGCTTATAGGAAAGCAACGGTATACATGTATGGTGTGAAAATATACGTTTTGTATTATACATTTTATTTACTGTAATATTGTTTTATAGACTCGTACAGAGTGAAAAGAAAACAAACGCACATTGTAACTCGTAAGCTGTATTGGTAGACCTGACAATATAGCGTTTCATTTGTTCACAGTTACAAAGTACAGCACCGTTTAGAGAATGGCACGCCGCTACACAATAAATAACTGCCTTGCTTATTGTATTGAATACATTTATCATGCACACGGGACTGAAATACATTTAACAATCATCAATCAACAATGTGTTCATAAATGTTACCCTTCAGAACAAATTACAACAATATTACAAAAAAAATAGAAAGTAGGGTTCTGGTTGGTAATACTGCACGAAAATATGAGACAATCAACAATGGAACGATGTTTAAATAGCGACAATAAAATGCAATATACACTAAAATAAAGACAAATGAATACTATTCATATAATAACTGGAGTAAAATATGATATATGCATGCACATGTTCTGGGCGGCATGTGTTTTCATTTCAGCAAGAGAAAATAAACACATGCTTAATATTCATATCAGAAATTTATCGATATTCACACTGACAGCATATATGACTAGGGTTACAGCTGTACCAATAGAGAAAATTAGATATTTTGCTAAATTATTATTATTAAAAGTAACTGAGTTTATAGCTACACATTGCAAAACTGAAACCTCACAAGCTGTAAATTACGAATGAAATCACATCTTACCGACCAATCAGCTTACTTCCTGTTCTTTCAAAAACAATTTGAGAAATTGATTCTAGTTCGGCTAAAATAATTTTTAACTCTTCATCAATTTGGCTTTGAAACATATTTCATATAGAACAGATACATCGTATCAGTGATGTTATACATAATGCATATGAGAACAAAGACTAGTGCTCAGTGGTATTTCTTGATGTTAGTAAAGCATTTGACAAAGTGTGGCATACCGGGTTGTTATTTAAAATAAAGAAGTCACTTCCACATTCATTTTATAGCTTACTGAAATCATTATATAGAAGATAGATTCTTTCAAGTGAAATTTCAAGATAATATTACAGCTCTCTATCCCATAAAATCAAGTGTTCCACAAGGCAGTGTTCTTGGAACAATAGAAGTTAAATGAAGAATTATATTTACCAATTTTATCTTATCTCGACGTTTATTTTTAAATACAAGAACTGTTGGAAGAAGAACAGTTTGGCTTCAGAAAGGGAAAAGTACGATAGATGCAATTAGACTCTACGAACAATCGGGGAAAGATACCTAGAGAAAATAAAGAAGTGTATGTAGTGTTTGTGGACCTAGAAAATGCTTTTGACAATGTGGATTGGAATAAACTGATAGGGATCCTAAAGAAAATTGGTGTGGATTGGAAAGAGAGAAGATCGTTCAGTAATTTTATACGAAACAACGAGTGAAAGTCAGGATAGGAGAAGAAATGTCAGAAGAAAGTGAAATTGAGGGAGGAGTACGTCAACAATGTCCTTTATCACGTACTCTGTTCAACATCTACTCGGAGGATTTAGTGAAGAACTGTTTTCAGAATATGGGAGGAGTGAGAGTAGGAGAAAGAAGAATAAAGTGCATAAGATTTGCTGATGATATGGCGTTGTTAGCAGAAGAGGAGATGATACTAAAGGATATGCTACTGGAGCTAAATGACAGCTGTGAGCAGTATGGGATGAAGATAAATGCAAATAAGACGAAGAGCATGATCATAGGAAGAAAAACACAGAAGATAAACTTGCGAATTCTAAATAAGGCAGTAGAGCAAGTGGACAGCTTCAAATACTTGGAGTGTTCTATAAGCAGTAACATGAGCTGCTGCCAGGAAGTCTAAAGGAAGGTAGCAATGGCCAAGGAAGCTTTTAATAGAAAAAGGAGCATCTTCTGCGGACCTCTGAAAAAAGAACAAAGGAAGAGACTTTGTACGGAGTGTCGCATTATATAGAACAGAAACGTGGACATTACGAAGATGTGAAGAGAACGGGATAGAACCATTTGAAATGTGGATATGAAGAAGAATGGAACCGTGTGAAGTGGACAGACAGAAAAAGAAATGAAACTGTGTTGAAAAGAGTGGGTGAAGAAAGAATGATGCTGAAACTGATCAGGAAGAGCAAAAGGAATTAGTTGGGTCATTGGCTGAGAAGAAACTGCCTACTGAAGGATGCACTGGAAGGAAGAGTTCGGGGCAGAAGAAGATATCAGATGATAGATGACATTATGATATATGGATCATATGAGGAGACAAAGAGGAAGGCAGAAAATAGGAAAATCTGGAGAAAGCTGGGTTTGCAGCGAAAGACCTGCCCTTGGGCAGAACACTAAATGAATGAATGAATGAATCATCTTATCGTCACTAAATAATCAGGACAGTTTAAAATAGAAGTTAAATGAAGAATTATATTGTCTTCAGTAAATAATCTGTACAGTTTAAAATAACCTTCAAATAAATAATGATAATATTCGTAGTAATTGTAATTCTTTATTTAATCCATTTTTTAAAACTATAGAGATTAATGTGTGACGATAAGTTATCGTAATTCTTTATCTAAACTCCATTTTAAAATACGGAAATAATTGAGTGATTGTATGATTTTAATGGTGTTTTTTTATTTCTATCTCAATTTTATTTCAAACTACAGAGATTATTGTGTAATAGTAAGATGATAATTTTATTGTGATTGTAATTCTTCTCTTAACGTAAATTTTATGCTACAGAAGCTATTAAGTGATAAGATGATAATTATAATTGTACTTCTTTATTTAGAGTCTCTCTCAGACTTTAAAAATTGGTCACAAAATGAGACGATGCTAGTGGATGAATTCTGGCATAACATAATAAAATATGAGCTAAGAGGACAGTAGGCTACTTTCAGAAAATATAGGTCGCATTAACCCCTTGCGAATTGAGATATTCCTACTTACGTTTCCCTACTGTAACGCAATTGTCACATAATACCATAATTATGTGGACCCAAGGGAACTGAAGACAGATAACCGCTGATTTCACACGCTTTATAACAGAAGAAGAGAAGTTAATAAGAATTCTTGAATGCTCCTGCTTCTATCGTTCTTTATGATAAGAAAACGTGTAATTTATCTATAAAAGGGGTTCCTCTAAGGAAACATTCCAAATATTACTGTATGATTTATGATGACCGTTAGTTCGAAGCCAGGAAATTGCAGGCATAGTGCAAATGTTTAATTGAGGTGCTGTTATGTCACGGGCAGAGGGTTTAATATTCCTGGAAGGGTGAGTGGACTTGTATCCCTTGTGGGGTTGTTTGTTATGAACTGTAGTCAACAGAGAGGCGCATAATTTCAAACAGCCCTGCCACCTGTCGAGTGTGAAAATTTTATGCATAACAACACACCCTGTTCCAACAGATGGGGCTTGAAGTGGGACGTAACCAGTAAGGGAATGAATCGCAGTGTGTAGTGTATACTGTGTGTAGATAACGTGAAGATGAAGGTGAAGCTATTTGCTATGATGTATTGATTTATAAATCCGTTTAAGGTCATTATTATTATTATTATTATTATTATTATTATTATTATTATTATTATTATTATTACTTACTCACTTCCAAATGGCTTTTAAGGAACCCGCAGGTTCATTGCAGCCCTCACATAAGCCCGCCCCATTCCCAGGCTTATTGTATGGATTCGTAACAAGCAGTTTTTTTTACGGTGATGGATTGTTAGCCCTTCGTCCAACCCCCAAGTTGGAGGACAACTCCTTATCGGCTGTCCACGACTGCTTATTCAATATGTTCGCAGCTACCCTCCATATCTGGAGGCCGTCTCCTCTATCCACAACCTGAGGACGCGCCATGCCGTGGTGATAGGGACCCACAATATATTGTTGTTGTTGTTATTATTATTATTATTATTATTATTATTATTATTATTACATGTAATGCCCTTTTAAAATGAACGGACAATTCTCAGAGTAATATATATTACACAACATTCAGCGCTAGAGCTATTTTATGTAATGAAAAACATAATCGAATTATCCCATTACATGTATTTATTTACACTGCAAGTGAACAAGCACCCGGTGACAGTGGCACAAACAATATAAAAAATACACAATATAATTACATACACAATACAATTATATACACAATATAATTAGAATACACAATACAATTATACACAATAGTTACAATTAATAATAATACATAAAATAACCTAATTAATAAGTGAACCTAATTTTACAGTACAACCTACATACATTTAGGCCCTACATATGTTTCACATTGGTACTGATAATAATCTTTCACTTTACTCTCATCTCACTCACTGTACTGGCACTATGACACATTTCACTAACACTTTAGAACACATTTCTCTGACACTATATAACACATTTCACTGACACTATAGAACACATTTCATTGACACTATAAATTACCACTTATCGGAACTATTCACTACACTGTAAACCATAACTTCACTGACTCACCATGCTTCACTGATACAACAGTTCAAATAAGAGAAACAATTACACCCTTATTCATACTTATAAACAGAACTACATTTAAACTAAACATTTCTAGTCTAAGATCCTCTTACAAGCTATTTTTAAATAATTTACAATTCAAACCAAGGGAGTAACTCGTCAGGGTAAATAAATACATGTCACCTTAATTTTAATTTACATTTTATACACAACGTTTTAAATTATTAATGAATCTCAGTAATGAATCTTGAATCTCCTTACAGCTGAAAAGATCAATACCACTTCTTTTATAAACTAAACTACATTATATCTAGACTTCCATATTCCATTCTATATTGAATAGAAGCAGAAATTTTGAAACCTAATTGTGGCCATACATCGTGGTTTAGCCTACAGCTTTGCACCTTTGTAAATTGTTCTTTTACTGGAGGGAAACAAATCTCTATCATAGGACAATGGAAACCATGATCCATTAATCCATTCATTCATCCGTCGAAGGATTCATCCACCTATTCGACGTTGTATCCCAGCATCCACCTATTCATCTACTTACCATTTTACATCTCTCATTCATTCTTCCTCTTTTTCTATTTCCTTTCTTCCGTTCTTTTAGATTTCTACCCTTCCCTGTTATTACATAATAATATCAAGCTCATCCCCTTTCCCTCAATTAGACGGACTTAACCAACTGTAGATATAAACGCAGTCCATGGTTATTCAAACAGCGGTCATGACGCAGCAGCTGCTGATTATGAGGACTTCAGTTCCGACCGTTGCGTGCAAAAACGGAACACATTACTTGAAACGGAAATACACGGACACCAGTAGTAAGAAAGTTTGATTGCATTAATTTCAATGCAAAATTAAAAATAAGCCTTGGCTACTGCTTTCTAGTTCAGCGAACCAGCACTTAAACATCATAAAAGGAATTAAATTTGCTGCCTATCAGATTTGTATCAGAATTATAACATAATCATTAGGAATCTTACAAGACTTTTGACACTAACATACCAACCCGTTCCCTGTATATTATAATTATTGTGCATTTAATGTAGTCTGTAGTATATACAGAGTGTTAAAAAGTATCCAATATTTTAGGAGGTGCTAGTATGCATAAAAACAAGAAAAAATTTCTAATAAACATGGGTCCTACAACACATACTCTCTGAGATCTGATCACTTGTTCATAGGAGGTGCTCAATGTGACGTCCATTCATGGCAATGCATTCCTCTGCCCATCGGCGTAAGGAATCACGCACTCTTTGAAATTGACTTGGTTGTTTTTGATAACCAGAAGTCTAGGGGATTTAGATTTGAGGAACGAGCAGCCCAAGGTGTGGAGCATCCCCAATCAATCCAGCGCTCCTGAAATTTCAGCGTCAGGTGTGCACGCTCATTGCGGACAAAAATGTGCTGGTGTGCCATCATGCATGAACCACATCTGTAGTCTTTGCTGGCATTGCACATACGCCAGCAAGGTAGGCAATACGTTAATAAGAAAGTCCTGATAACGAGCCCCAGTTAATCTCTGTGGTAGCACGTATGGCTCTTAATCTATCGTCAAGAACGCCTGCCCATAAGTTGATTCAGAATCGGTGCTGATGCCTTGTTTCTTCAACTGCATGGGAATTTTCATCAGCCCACACATGGTGATCACGAAAATTCACAACACCATCTCTGTTGAACCCCGCTCAAATCCGAAAGCAAACTTTCCTTTTCAGTATTCCTTGCGATGTATCAGTATTCCATGCCAGGGGTGTCAACTACGGTATGATTATCTGGTAGTCTGCTGTATTGTAGAGCATAAAAATGCATTGCCATAAATGTACGTCACATTGAGCACCTCCTATGAACAAATGTTCAGATCTCAGAAAGTATGTGTTGTAGGACCCATGTTTATTAGACATTTTTTCTTGTTTTGATGCAGACTATCACCTCCTAAAATAATGGACACTTTTTAACACTCTGTATATAGTTATAATCAACACCACATCCATGCAAACAGTTTCTGTAATTTAAAAGAGAAATTAAGGGTAGGTACGACTGAAACTTAAGAAATTTTGACAGAAAAATTATTTTCATATTTTTATAGAAAATCTACTTCCCCCTACCAGAAAAGGTATTAAATCCGAGTTTCAAATCCTCAGCGGACATTTTTACAAGACATGCGAATTGTTATTTAAATATTTTATGAGGTCCTAATATGTATGTATTTATTCACACTGCTAATGGGTATATACCTGGTGGCAGTGGTAACTAATTACACTCAATAATGACAATTAATAATAAACACAACTAATAAAAAACAATAATTGATAATAATAATAATAATAATAATAATAATAATAATAATAATAATAATAATAATGAGCATCCTAAATTAAATGAAGCATGATCACTTAAAATAACATTTAAAGTAAATCATATTTGTATCTTAACCCTAAGTTCGAACTAAGATCCACGAGTGTGACAGGTTTATACCTGCACAAGTACGTGTCGGCACTACACTTATTTCGCTGTCAACTCACTCACTGCACTGATTCTATCCTGATTTCACTAACACTTCAAAACCATTTCACTGTTCAAATACTTTGCACAGCCACTTCACTGACACAAACACACTTCACTTACACAATAGACTTCACTGACACTACACACTTCACTGACACAACACACTTCCTCACTGATAGAACACTTGAAATAACAAGATATCAATTACGCCCTTTAAATAGTGTGTATAATATACTACCGTCTATTAGTAAAGTCCTTAAGCCTATTTAAATACATTTTTGGTTATTGGTAAGCCCTTTAGTAAGTCTGCAGGTAAAGCATCCCAGTCTCTGATAGTACGATTGAGAAAAGAACATTTTCCAGTGTCCGTCCTCTGTCTTCTTTTCCTCAATTTATATGAGTGGTCGTTCCTTGAAGAGTAATTTGGCGGCTGGAACCTATTTTTTGTTTCTCTCCAGGCAACCTCACCTCTGTATGTTTTGAACATTGCGCATAATCAAATTCGCGTTCTTCGTTTCATGATATAAACGCTCTTGGCTGTTATATCAGTCCTTTATTTATAAAGAATTACAATTAACATCTTATCAATCCTTAATAGCATCCGTTGTTAAAAGAGATATAAAATTATGAAATGCAATTATTATTATGTTCTCCGGATTGCTTCTGAGGTTTCTATAGAGTATATTGTTTCTTAATAGACCGTGCATTTTAAAAGGGACATTATCAATGTACAGTGTAGCAATTATTATTATTCTAGTTATTATTAACATCTGTCAGCATTTTCTGTAACATAAATTAATGAAGTTAAAAAAATATGTATTGCAATTGCAATTATCATCTCATCATCCCTAAATAGCTACTGTATTAAGGGAACCAGGTAGTGATTAGGGGTCAAAAATCCGATTTTTTATTTTGTGTTTTAAAATAAAGTACAAAACTGCTCTTTAAAACAATATAAATATTGTTGGGGGTATTTCTGCACATAAGCCTTTTAAATGACGTCTTTAAATTTGGCTGTGCATATAATTCATACATTCTTATTATTTTTTTTATTTCAATACAGTTTTCCATAAGTTGACATTTTTCAAACTTCAGTGCATTTTTCTCTGAAATTACTCTATCAATTTACATGAAATTTTTACATCATTTTCTGCAGCCTGTGTTCTACATAGTAGACCTACGGATTTAAGAATATCACACACATAACAGTAGGAAACAAACATATATGCGTTGAAAAAATTGTAAAAAATGTTTAACGAAGTTCAATATTTTTTTCTGTTTCACTAGGGGTGAAATATTTAATTAAACAGTGCTTTAGAATTTACAATACACATTACTAGATAGCTTAAAAAAATACAAGGTATATGAGTGAGGATTGTAGCAAGTAATGTGCACCTGAAGAATGAGGTACACTTAGCAAAGTGGGAAAACAGGTTATCAGTTAGGGCCTTTCTTTTGCACTCAGATACGAAACAAATTAGTTGTCTTTTATAACACTGAATTCAGAATGATTGATTGTATAAGCCTGAAAATATTTATTCCATTCTGAGCACTGGAAGCCTAGAAATATTCAACTAAACTTTTGTATTTAAATTTTTTAATTGCACAGTATCACTACCCAGTTCCCTTAAGAGGGAATGTTTAATAAAGAAGTAAAATTGCAATTTTCATGGGGGTCTGGTCCGAATAAGCTATGTATTTTAAAGAGATTCTAAATAGAGAAGTACAAATGCAATTACCATCTTATTGTCTCTAAATGGCCTCTGTATTTTGAAAGAGGCGTTATATAAAGAAGTACAGCACAATTGCAATTACCATGCTATCGTTTGTGAGTAACCCCAAGTTGGTTAAAAAAGCAACAGTGGAAAAGTAATTACAATAACAATTACCATCCCGTCGTCTCTGAATACATTTGTGTTTTCAGAAGGTTCCCCTGCAATTTAAACTTGCAGACTGCATGTCCATATCATTGTGCCTGCGCACTCGTACTTATGAAAAAAGGTCTGTGATACACGGAGAGACGTTTAGCACGTTAGAGTGGGACGTGTATCTACTCGTGTCTACGTGTCCTTCGGTTTATCGCCCCCCGAGCGGTACGTAGCTGCGTCACGTGCGGAGACAGCGGCCCTCGACTACACAGAGCACTGGGGAGTGTCCACCAGAGTTACTCCAGTCTTCGGGCTTCTCTGACTTCCTGCCTGCGATAAGTTCCTTTTCCTAAAATCGCCTTATTAAAAATTCTTCTGTTCTTCCTTCAATCAATGTTACCAGATCTGAAGAGCCGACATACCGTATATATTACTTTATGCTCGACCATGCCGAAATGTAGTAATTATACACCTGGTAGCAGACCTTTAATGCATGTCATTAAAGTACACCTACTCATTAAAGGTCAGGTCTTTCAGCCAATGACGACTCAGGTTACAACTGTTCAGCCAATGACAGGTCAGCTTTCTACCGTTATAAAACCGCAAGTATCGATTATTCTCGGATATGCAATCGAAAGAGAATTAGCGAAAAGTCACGGAGGCTGGAAATCCAATACTGTCGCAGAAGGTTATGTTCTGTTACTATAATAATTAGCGTTAATTGTAAATAATATTCAAATAAATTCAATTTGTCATCTCGTTTTTCAATGTCTAATTTAATTTCAATGTTATCTCTGTAGGTTCTTATGGCCTAGCAAGGTCAATGTGAACATCTGTTCCTCGGAAAAAATCAATACTTTCGCGTCTGCGCACATCTCACAACATAGGGACATTCGTCAAGGTCAGATACAAAGAAAATTAATAATATCAAGTTAGAAATATGGTCGAGCATAAAAAGTCGTATGAAACTCGCCTATAATAGTAATTAAGAAGCTCGTATGAAAATTATAATATCCATACTCGCTTCTTAATTACCTTCATTATAGCCTCGTTGCATAATGTACTATTAATGTACCGAAGTACACATGATATTTCCATGCAGATATTATGCGTCATCATAGTCCATAAGAGTAATGGAACATTAAAGTAATATATATGATATGCGTAAATCACTTCGTGATTTAAGACGGCGCTTATTCAGTCGGATCCCGGCCAACTACTCACTCATAACGAGTGCACCTCAGCACATGTGTGGACTTCAGTCCTATGTTCATAGACATCTATGACGTAGTGCAGAGGGCGGCCACTAGAGGGAACCCAAGAGTTGGAACTTAATCTGGGACAATTCTGTCCGACGCCGGGGTGGGTATCCGGTGTGGCTTAGTGGATAAAGCATCAGCACGTAGAGCTGAAAACCCGGGTTCAAATCCCGGCACCGGAGAGAATTTTTCTCCGTTCTATTACTCTTTCATCGTATGATGATGCAGAATATCTGCATGGAAATATCATATGTACTTCGGTAGATTAAAATACAGTAATATATTATATGATATGCGTAAATCACTTCGTGATTTAAGACAACGCTTATTCCGTCGGATCCCGGCCAACTAGTCACTCATAACGAGTGCACCTCAGCACATGTGTGTGGACTTCAATCCTACGTTCATAGACATCTATGACGTAGTGCAGAGGGCGGCCACTAGAGGGAAGACAAGAGTTGGAACTTAAACTGAGACGATTCTGTCCGACACCGAGATGGGTATCCGGTGTGGCTTAGTGGATAAAGCATCAGCACGTAGAGCTGAAAACCCGGGTTCAAATCCCGGTGCCGGAGAGAATTTTTCTCCGTTGCATTACTCTTTCATCGTACGACATACTGTAACCTACTTTGCGTCCAAAACTACTCAAGAACACCGTAATCTCCGGCTATTATTCTAGAACAAAAGAGACTATTATCTAATTCATACAAATCTCTCTGATTTTCACCATAATAGTGACTTTCATACGTATGATACTCGTAACAAAAATAGTTTAAGTATTCCAGTACACCATCTTACAAATATTACCAGAACTTATATGGTCTCTGGTATTAAAATTTACAATAGTTTGCCTGAGGATATCAAATATACAAAAAATACTCTCAAATTCAGAGGTTATATAAAAAAGAAATTAATAAATTTATGTCCCTATAGTCTAGAGCATACCTGCACAAACAGCGCTCAACGAGCGCGCGCGCTCCTTCGGAGCGGGTGAGCCGTGTTTACCGCTCGCCGAAACGGAGAGGAAGATACGTCAGAATGACATAAACTTGCTATAGGTAGAGGAGAGGGAAACGACCACTCAGTTATCTAGTGGAGTGCAGTGTGTAGGCCTATTCTCAGTAACAGTTTCACGTTGCTTACCTACTGCTACAGGAATCTAAAAGACGGAAAAGTGGTGATCAGGCAAATTCTTTTAATGTTGCATGGGAAAATGCTTATTTTTTCATAGCTGCTGGAATAAATACTCAGTACCTTATGTGCCACAACATTTTGAAAAGTACAAAGAAACATAACATAATGCGTCATTACGAGTCCAGACATAAAGATACTTACAGTTGTTTGATGCTGAAGATCGCAGTGAAAAGGTTCAGGACTTGAAAGCTGCATTATTACCCGATTTGGTACAGTCGGTATTTATTTTTTATGAATTTGAAATAAATTGTCTTATCAGGGGTACTTTCTTAATTAATTCTATGCCCGAGGTTGCGGGTTCGGTTCCGGGCAAGGTCGATTGCATTTAAGTGTGCTTAAATGCGACAGGCTCATGTCAGTAGATTTACTGGCATGTAAAAAGAACTCCTGCGGGACAAAATTCCGGCACACGGGCGACGCTGATATAACCTCGACAGTTGCGAGCGTCGTTAAATAGGCCTAAAACATAACATTTAACATTTAACGATTTACAGCTCGAACTTATTGATCTTCAATGTGACCTAAGGGCTAAAAATCGTTTGAATAATGCTACTAGTCGGGTTGAGTTTTACAAGACTCAACATTAGCAATAATATCCACGATTGCACAGGCTGGCTGTGTAAATGATTGCTATGTTTGGCTCGACATTTATATTTGTGAGCAACTGTTTTCTATAATCAACTTTAATAAAGGAAGGCAACGAACATCTGTAACTGATGTTTCATTATGATCAGTAGGCTACTGTTCCTTTGAGCTGCCAACAGCATAAAACCTCGTTTTAATGTACTGATAAATAAAAACATAACAAAATGATATTGTACAGTTAAGTAGCTATAGAATTTATATTATTTCTGTAAAATAAATAATTCTTTATTAATTAATAATATTGTAAGATGGTTTTGTAAAGACTGAACGGGAATTCATTTCATAAACACTCATAATAGTACTTCCTTATGTATATATTTTGTACGAAATCGCCCCTTCTTCCAGTCCACCCTTATACAGAGCGCAGCTAATATCTGCATTCCGCTCATGAACTGTGAACCGGCCCGGAGAGCGCAAACCTTGTGCAGGCCTGGTCTAGAGAATGCATGCGTGGACCCTTGATATGAATAATGTATTTTATATTTGACTTATTTTAATTTTAATGTTATTGACCATGTCTTATGCCTTTGACAATAACGTTCTGTCTGTCTGTCTGTCTGTCTGTCTGTCTGTCTGTCTGTCTGTCTGTCTGTCTGTCTGTCTGTCTGTCTGTCTGTCTATCTATCTATCTATCTATCTATCTATCTATCTATCTATCTATCTATCTATCTATCTATCTATCTATCTATCTATCTATCTATCTATCTATCTATCTAAGTACGACATGCAACAACAGTTGTTATAAACAATATTTTTTTTTTTTACCTTATAGCTCTACTGTTAAAAATCTAGGTGTCTGCTTTGACGAAAACTTAAGTTTGAAAAATCAGGTTACAAATATTACAAAAAAGGTGTTTTCAATTTTCCACTTCTTAACCCACATAAAACATTTCCTCCCCTTTTCTTTAAAAAAGAAACCTTATCCAGACTTTGATAATGCCTTTACTTGATCATTTCGATGTTCTCTTAACTAATGTAACTTCAAAATTAACCATGAATTTACAACGTGTCCATAATACGAGGTGTGATCATTAAATTCCGAGACTGTGTCTGCTGTGCGCGAAAGGATCACGTGATTGACACGCGCGCGCAACAGTGACACTAGACGACCTTGAAGAGCCACGACACAAAGAGCGTGTTCCGAATCTCAGCGCTGAGGAATCTGATGACTCCGTATTTCGTTCTTTCATTTATTATTCCTTCCTTCCTTTCCCGATTTTCATCTTATTTCCTTCAACAACTAAATACTCCTCCGGAATAAGGGTAGGCCACATATATGAACAGGAAACAATGCATCTTAAACTCATATTCCGGGGATATTCAATTCTTTTTATTTGCTGTTTTTCTTCCTATCGTCCTATTTGTATTCTTTTCTTACCGCTTTTCTTCTATTTGCTTTCTTCCTGCTGTCAAAAATGTTATAATTTATGGTTCAATCAGTCATTCAATCTTTGATTCGTTGTTTGAATGATGACTGAGTGACTAGTTCATTCATATTTTCCATTGTACTTTGGTTTTTGCTACTCTTTATATTCCTCCATTATTGCAGTACAGTCATCGTTTTGGGAAAAATCTCAGAAATTATAAGCTAACGTTAAGTAAGTAATCACTATCAATTAAACTACACAGAGTTTGGAAGAAATCTGATCGGTGTCAGTCTGTTTCCTACAGACAAAGTAATTTCCTGTTCTTCTATAGCAGGCCTGCACAAGATTTGCGCTCTCCGAGCCGGCTCACAGCTCACAAGCGGAATGCAGATATTAGCTGCGCTCTGTATAAGGGTGGACTGGAAGAAGGGGTGATCTCGTACAAAATATACACAAAAGGAAGTGCTATTACGAGTGTTTATGAAATGAATTCCCGTTCAGTGTTTGCAAAACTATCTTGGATTACTATTAATTAATAAATATTTATTTTACAGAAATAATAGAAATTCTATAGCTACTTAAATGTACAATATCATTTTGTTATATTTTTATTTATCAGTACATCAAAACGAGGTTTTATGCTGTTGACAGCTGAAAGGAACAGTAGCCTACTGATCATAATGAAACATCAGTTACAAATGTTCGATGTCTGCCTTTATTAAAGTTGATTATAGAAAACAGTTGCTCACAAATATAAATGTCGAGCCAAACATAGCAATCATTTTCAAAGCCGTCCACACCGCGTCTAGCCGCGAAACCAGGTGGTCCAGGTTCGATTCCCGACAGGGGAAATTTACCTGATTGAGGTTTTTCCGGGGTTTTCCCTCAAGCCAATATGAGCAAATGCTGGGTAACTTTCGGTGTTGGACCCAGGACTCATTTCACCGGCATTATCACCTTCATCTCATTCAGAACTTAATAACCTAAGATGTTGATTAAGCGTCGTAAAATAAGCTACTAAAATAATAAAAAAAAATCATAATCAGCCTGTGTAGTCGTGGATATTATTGCTTAAACTATAAAACTGTCATGTAAAACTCAACCAGGCTAGTAGTATTATTCAAACGATGTTTAGCCCTCAGGTCACATTGACGATCAATAAGTT
The DNA here is from genome assembly GCF_040183065.1 of Periplaneta americana. Lineage (NCBI taxonomy): Eukaryota > Metazoa > Arthropoda > Insecta > Blattodea > Blattidae > Periplaneta > Periplaneta americana. The sequence goes on from NC_091129.1 coordinate 119,301,477, forward strand.
CGAGCTGTAAATCGTTAAATGTTACGTTCCGTCTTTTAGATTCCTCCATACTGTACTGTAGCAGTAGGTAAGCAATGTGAAACAGTTACTGAGAATAGGCCTACACACTGCACTCCACTAGATAACTGAGTGGTCGTTTCCCTCTCCTCTACCTATAGCAAGTTATGTCATTCTGACGTATCTTCCTCTCCGTTTCGGCGAGCGGTAAACAGGGCTCTCCCGCTCCGAAGGAGCGCGCGCGCTCGTTGAGCGCTGTTTGTGCAGGTATGTTCTACAGCTATAATTGATGGTTGAGTAACTGAAATATTGTTTATTAATATATTTTATAGTTTCTATAAGTCCCGCGCAGTGACGTCGTGGTCTAAGGCATCCTACCTGGGACTCGCGTTACGGAATGCGCGCTGGTTCGAGTCCTCATGGAGGAACAAATTTTTGTCATGAAATTTCGGCCAGTGTATGGGACCGGTGCCCACACAACATCGTGATGCACTTGGGGAGCTACGATAGGTAGTAAAATCCGGTTACGAAAGCCAGCTGTAACGGCTGGGGGATCATCGTGATAACCTCACGATACCTCCATTCTGGTTGGATGATCGTCCACCTCTGCTTCGGAATGTGGGCGTGAGGCCAGCAGCCGGCTGGTCAGTCTAGGCTCTTCATGGGCAGTAGCGCCACGGATGATGGTAGTTTCTATAAATGTTTCACATGCTGAACTTCAGTTAACAGAATATTTAACCTTCAGACACTTGGACACGAAATATTCCTGCCCTCACACGGCTTGTGCAGCCCTCCCAACAATTACCTTAATTTTTAGAGGGTAGTTACGAGCGATTTAATTTAAACTGCGCTGGGGTGTGACAGAGTTGGGGGAGATCATCAGATTTCAAGCATCGGCGCTTCCAGAAAGTGTCGCGAAGTAGTAAACGCTCTGTCACTTCCCGCCCCATAGACTCGTCCATACCTCCAATAACATTCGAACATCGCTCCCATCAACAGCTGCGCGAGTACGTTCTTCCGCCGTAACCATGGCAGCAATAGGCCTATATGTACATTACCACTGTAAAGGACTCTGTTGGAGGAGTTTTGAAGTAGAAAACTGTATAAACGAGAACCCAGATAGCTTATTTTGTGTTGATTCCTTCGAAAACAGAAATTTTGCCTGAAATTATCGTTGATATGTAGTTCTAAAGGATTATGCCTGTCTCTCATCACTAAAGCCCGGATGTTAGGCAAAATGACTTTTTTAAACTGTGTGTATGTATGAAAGGCCTATTAGAGATAAGCACGTTTCCACACAGTTGGGGACGATAGGCTCAATTTTTATTTTGCCTTTTTTGCCTATATTAGCTCTCTTGCCTATTTTAAGGTTAAATGCCTTTTTTTTAGCCTTTTACGTCGTTTTTGTACATTTTCTATATTTTAATGCATTTAAAATAAACCACACATAAATTATATCAAAAAACAAAAAAGAACAGTTGTACACATTAAAAATACATATTCATCTCACACAAATATTTGCTGAGAATCTAATTTTCCAGCAATGCATATCTTTCCAAAAAATCGTATACTTTTGTCCTCTACCGATTCCATCTCTTATGTCACTTAACAAAGATGTTTGAACAGTATAACCCTCAGTGCTCAGGTAACTTCGGGGTTTACCAGCGAAAGAAAGGGGATGAGGGAAGTATTAAAAGCAAGTCTCCAGGTCCCGTTACTGTTGTCGCTTGCACGCACAAGTCACGCGTACTTTGAAGTCTCTAATCCCTTCTCACACCCCTCTTTTTGAAACAATACACAGTCGCTTTTTCCCGATCTCTGAAAGAAAGTAGAGACAGTCCTTCTGAAATAAGTTGTTTTAAGTTTGCTCCAATCACTTCAGTAGAAGTAGAAAGATCTTTTTCCACCATGAAAAACGTTCTCTCTGACAGGCGGCTCACTATGACAGTTGACAACTTAAGAAAGCACCTTGTTGTGACATGTAACCAAGGAAAGTGAATACCGTACGGGATAGTTTATTAAGTATTTTTCTATTTTTTGTCTGTTTCCATAAATAATAAATGCCTATTTTACTGCCTATTTTTACTATTTTAGTGCCTATATGCCTGCCTATTTTAACCAAAATAAATGCCTAAACCTCTACTCATCACTAATCGGGAGATTTAATGATCTTAGGAAATAAGATAATCATACAACTGATCCACTACGTTCATCTTGTATATATGAAGCCGAGGTTTTAAACCTACCCCAGATGAGGGCTTGGGCTTCAGGCCATAGTTTCGAGTCATTGCTCAAAAAATGAATGAGACCTTGTTTTATAAATCTAAACATGGTTTAAAGCCATGGCAGTAGTCTAGACGTCGTTTTAGGACCGGTTTCTTCAACCTTTGTTAAAATGCACCTAACAAGGCGTTAATTAACTGTAAGTTAAAATTATGAATTGCAGTTAAAAATATTGCGTTTCTTCAACTTTACATCTCACATTTTAACATTCTGTTTGTTAATTCTCTGTTAGGACCAGAGATTCTAGAGTTTAACCATAACCTATAACCAAGTATAGGCTCACTTCTGTTTTCTGAACTCTGACAATTGCGATTCTCGCTTGTTTCCGTTGTTTGATTCAGAGAGGATAGAAGTCTTTCTATTCTCTCAGGTTTGATTTCTGCTTCTTTCCTCGTCTGTATCACAATAGCGTGGAGCGGCGTATTGGTATTGCTATTATGAAATGGAAAACACTGGAACAAAAAGAAATCTTGGGACTAATTTCTCTTCTTTCGAAAGAAACATTCTGCTGGAAATTATTTCGCAGTATAAACCAATTAATTAAAATAAACAAACAAACGGATCTAAATTGGAAGCGAAAAGTGAGGATTGGCAGAAAATAGCCTATAGGCTACCTTTGTATGAACTTCTGGTCTGTCAAATCACAGAAATCATCCCCTCTGTTTATGTATTCATGGATATCATTTTCTAAATAATCCAGATATATAAGTTCAGCATCTAACGCACCAGCCATATTGGATACTTCTATGCTAAGAGAGAGTTAAATGATTTAACTGCATGAAATTGGGCAGTTAAATGAACATAGGTTTTAACAGCCTGTTAGTACTAACAGTAGTTGAAGAAATGCTTCAGCTGTTAAGTTCACAGTTAAAATGGAATAAGATACTGTTATAATTTAACAAAGGTTGAAGAAACCGGGCCTTAGACATCTAACCTGATGTCCAACACATGTAGATGATGATCAAAATATTTTTGTGCGAGATCGTGCGTATTTGCTTGTTTTCTGCACAGAACCAATACGCGGTAAGTATGAAATACCACATTCAGTATTCCCAACGTAACACACATAACAATTTCCCTCTTCTTACCGCTTAAGCGCGACATTCATTTTACTGCTTTAGGCTTTTAACATATTATTTTTAGAGACGTTTAACATAGTAATAATTATAAATTGGAAACTTACCACTGCAATTTCACCTAAATTGCAATGTTAATTATTGTTTTTAAATATTTGCAAAAATTAAGTAAAGTCTACTACTCCACGAAACTTATTGCATTCCTGATACAAGTAACATTAAGGAAGCCGTGAAAAAATCAACGAGATTCCAGATGCCGATGTTATTACTGCAATATGTTATATAAATAATATTGTTAAAATATTAAAATGAAAAATAAATCATTACATAACCTTACTGTTTGTTTTAAGTTCGCATTTATAGACTGGGGAAAAAAAAAGACAGACGTATATCACGGCCTGCTGCAGTATAGTAAACACAGAAAACATTTTACAGCAACAATGTTGAAGAAAGATATTTTGGTGTTCCGAAGTTGGCGTCATTAAACAGAAACCAACATGGAGATTTCATTGCAACTAATTAACGATCTTCGCACAAAATAATGTACGATACACGAGCGGTATGTTTGTTTTCATGTTCTCGGAAATTAAAAAAGCTCAACTACGTTTCGCTTTTTCAATCTTTTCCTCGACCATGAAAACGTCAACATACCGCTCTTGTAACGTATATTACTAGTACAACTGTAATTATGTTTGTCTGGAATTCTATTCCACCTTGATGTTAGAAGTTGTATTGAAGATAGTTTAATTACCTCAAGACAAGACTTCATAACCTTACTAATGTGGTAGAAATAAAAACTTTAACAGACATACCTTTGAGCATGAAATTCTACTGTATATAAAATAGGCATCGAACTCTGACGCATTTGAATATAAAGCCAACTAACTACCGGAAGGCAACTCGTCAGTAACGTGTCTGAAATGTAATCATTTTCTGGGATTATGGAAACACAACCAATTTAATTAAGAAATTTATAAGCCGTGATTCACTGTTCAGATTGCTAAATTATTCATAGAGCGTTGTCATGGCAACTATGACTTACACATCAATTACAGTTTAGTGCTTGTGACGACATTGCAAATCTGTCCGAGAGATCCCACTAGCGCCCTCAATTTAAGTTACAGCAATCTCCTCGTTTCCATGGTGACATCGCTATCTGTGTTTCCACGACCTTTAATCGTTAGTTGTGCGGTATTAGAGGCAACTAGCCCGATGGCAAGGGATACCGTTCTGGGATTTTTTTAATATACGTACAGTGGACACAAATAAAATTTATAAATTCAATTGTAAACATTGTTTTAACCTCTCTTATCGTTGTCACACACCCCCAGCTCTGCACAAAACATCTAAATTGTCATATTTAGTCATTTCTTGTTAAACGTTTACGTCGGATATTTTGGATACCGAAATAATTTTCGATTTATGCCTACCAAGTGATCAAATACACTTCAGCCAGATAAGATTTCTAACAAACAGAACATGTGCTCAATTAGCGTTGCATTTAAACTTCTGTTTTCTACTACGGTATTCCAATTTTAAAACATTCGTTAAATAAAGATTTATAATCAAAATCATTGCATTATTATATTATATCCATAAGACAGCTTCTGTAGTTTAAAAGAAATACTAAATAAATAATTTAAAATAGTTCACCTTATTACCTTAGCGTCACTTGAGCCTTTCAGAGCAAAAGTGGTGTAAGTCAAAATTGTTTAATGAGGTTTAAAGTAGAAATTTTATAAAATACAGCACAAAGTAGCAGTTAATATGTCCTTCGTGCTAACCAGCGACTACTAATAGTTTAAATAATTTGAATATTAATTGCTACTTTGCGCTGTATTTTACAGAATGTTAACTTTAACACTCATTACCCATTTCTGACTTACACCACTTCTGCTCTGAACGGCTCACTTAGTAGCTTCAGTAATAATAAGATAGGTGTTAAATATATGTATACAATTACTATCATCTTATCTTTATCTTATCTTTATTTAAAATATACGTTAAATAGAGAATTACAATAGCAACTTTTACTTCATGGTCGTTAGTTCGAAAGAGACATTCAGTAAAGAATTATTGCAATTAGAACCATCATCTCATCGTCTCTGCTTAACATACATGGCTTTCATTTCAAAACTAATTATTTATATTGAATTGATAAAAAAACACATCAATTTAGATATTGTGGGAGAAATCTGTACAAGTAAGTAAGCTTTATTCTCTTCAGCTCTAATCAACAATAACAACAATCCAGATTTGCATAAGATTTGCTGGTGATAATGGTGGTGTTAGCAGAAGTAGTGACGATACTAAGGGATGTGCTACTGGAACTAAATGATAGCTGTCAGCAGTATGGAATGAAAATAAATGCAAACAAGACGAAGACCATGTTTATCGGCAGGAAAATATAAAAAGTATATTTGCTAATTTTAAGTGAGGCAGTAGAACAAGTGGAGAGCTTCATACAGGGTGAACCGTAAGTAATGTCATTAATTTCAGGGGGTTATTTTTAGTAGGTTATTTTACGACGCTGTATCAACATCTCAGGTTATTTAGCGTCTGAATGAAATGAAGGTGATAATGCCGGTGAAATGAATCCGGGGTCCAGCAACGATAGTTACCCAGCATTTGCTCATATTGGGTTGAGGAAAAACCCCGGAAAAAACCTCAACCAGTTAACTTGCCCCGACCGGGAATCGAACCCGGGCCACCTGGTTTTGCGGCTAGTTGCGCTAGCCGTTACTCCACAGGTGTGGACGGTTATTCTTTGAGATCAAACATAAAAGTTTAATACAGTTTTTCTTGTTTTTGCTTCCATTTCGAAACAAAAATTGTTTCACATGAAACATTTCATAGCGTGTTTTGAGAAAGCCATTGATTTAATTCCCGACTTGCTCATTCATTTTAATAGAGCAGTGTACGATAATTAATGATTGAAAGAATTTTGGTTTTGTCCTTTAAATGTGCAGAAATTCAAACCGAACAAATCAAACAATCTAAAATTCCTTTGCAGAATCAAAATTTGCATAAAAATTTCTCACATTTATGTCTCTTTTAAACTAACTAGATTGCGAGTTTAAAAAGAATAGTAAATAATAAATCAATAACAACTACCATATTTTTTATAAATTTAGTTTTCGACATTAATTCAATACTTTCAATTACACTACGTTATCTTCTCGAGTTAATATACGTTAAAATTATTACTGTTATAATTAACATGTTTTCATTTCTGAATTATATCTCTCGCTTAAGAACGACACAAAATAAAAAAAAATTGCAATTAAAATATTGTAATCTTGTCGGCTCTGAAAATAGCATTTATATCTTGAAAGGAAAGTTAAATAGAAATATATATAAAAATAACACCTGATGCAATTTTCGCTGACCACCTCTGTGGTGTAGGGGTCAGCATGCTCGTGTCTCACGCAAAGGGCCCGGGTTCAATTCTCGGTCGGGTTGAATTTCCTGGTTGAGGTTTCTCCGGGGTTTCCCTCAACCGTAAGGGAAATTCCAGGAAATTCAGGCTACAACATCCCGGAATATCACCGGCTTCATTCACCACCAAAATCATATTCATAACAAGTCAGTAATACATCTACATACGCCAAGTCACTAATACCACAAGGAAAGCCTGGAAAGAACTACATTTCTCTATGCGCATTCTGAAGAAATCTAACCGAAGGGCAAAAGAATTAGCGTACAAAACCCTTGTTCGCCCAATTATGGAATATGGAGCAGTAGGTTGGGATTCGTACAGACAAAACAAAATCGATTCAATAGAAAAGGTCCAACGCAAGGCAGCAAAATATGTCAAAATGGGGAAGGGACATGGTGAAGAGATAGTAAAAGACTTAGGGTGGGAATCTCTCAAATCAAGGCGACGAAAAACCAGACTCACCACATTGTTTAAGGCACAAATGGGACACAAAGCATGGGCCGACATCAATGCTAGATTAGCAACATCATCATACTTAGGCAGGGCAGATCATATTAGGAAATTTAAATGTAGAAAACAAAGAACGGACGTGGCAAGATTTTCCTTTGTTAACCGCCCAATAGTAGACTGGAACAGCTTACCTGCGGCAATCTTTCAGGGTGGTCCTCTCAAAATCACTACATTTAAGGAAAGGTTGAGAAGATTAGATTGAAATTGTAATTGTAGGTACAGTGTAATTATCTAAGTTGTGTCATGTAATTAAGTTGCTATGTAATTAATTAAGATGATATGTAAATAAATTAAGATGATATGTAATTAAGTTGATATGTAATTAATTAATGTGATATGTAATTACTTAAATTGGTAATAGTTGGGTGAAATAGTAGTACTTATAAGTTGGGTTTACTTTTACTCATTGTTAGGCGTTATTATAGAATAGTTTTTATTTACAGTCCTACGTTTTTTCCATCTATTTATTTATAGTTAGAAATAAATTTAGGTTTATTTTATTTCATTTTACTCGTATTTTTTTTCTTTTATTGCTGTAATTATTGTATAATTGTAATGGTATTATTGTATATTATATATCACTGCCACCGGGTGTATACCCAATTGTAGTGTTAATAAATACATACATACATCTAGAACCGGTCTCAACAATAGTACACAGACCTTCGGATTTCACCCAAAAGATTAACTCTAGATATGATCAGAGATGTTAAAACGAGTATAAATAACAGCCAAAAAAAAAAAAATTCTGGGTAGCTGTTTCAGCTGAAAAAAAAAGGGTTTAAAATAGGTTTATTCTATAGCGTTATTTATTCCACAGATCATCCATTTCATGCATGGACAATATTCTGTTTGAGTTTCAAATAGTCAAATAAACTTGTATCAATATACAGATCATGAGTTCGATTTCGTTGTATTCATAGACTGAATAAAACCCGTGTTTATATTGCACATAACGTTCAAATTGACAACTTCCGAGTTTAAATACAATGCGGGACTTTTTGTGTGCGCTAATGTATTGACGTTACAATACATTCACAAGTTGATAACTGTTATAAAACGTCGAGGTCTCTTTCTTGTAAAAGTCGGCCTCTGTTTACCTAACAATAAGCTCTGCGCTTTAACCACTGACCTGCTTCTTGGATACATAAAATATTCACAGGAGGCTTTGCGCATTTCTTAGAGTCACGCAATGTTCAGAAGAAGACTGCCTCATAGTCTCCTATGACTGCCATCTTTTGAAATACATATTTCCTTATAAATAATGCTGTTTAAAAAAAAATTGGCATCCGAAAAGTAAAGGCCGGTGGAATATTACCAACAAAAATATAAGTTTTAATTTCGCCACCATTCATTCATTCATTCATTAATTAATTCATTCATTCATCCATCCATCCATCCATTCATTCATTCATCCATTCATTCATCCATTCATCCATTCATCCATTCATTCATTCATCCATTCATTCATCCATCCTTTCATTCATCCATCCATCCATTCATTCATCCATTCATTCATCCACCCATTCATTCATTCATTCATCCATCCATTCATTCATCCATTCATCCATCCATTCATTCATTCATCCATTCATCCATTCATTCGTAGTTTAATGTCCAAGGGCAAGTTTTTCAGTGCAAACCCAGTATTCTCCAATATTCTCTATTTTCCTAGGCTCCGCATATGATCCATATATCTCAACGTTGTTTATCATCTGATATATTCTTCTGTCCCGAACTTTTCTCCCGTTCATTATTCCTTCCAGTGAATCCTTCAGTACGACCTTCTTCTTAGCCAGAGACCCATCCAATTTCATTTTTTCTTCCTCATCAGTTTCAGCATTATTCTTTTTTCACCCACTCTTGCCAACACAGCTTTATATTTTATATCTTATTTCAAGGGGACTATCCTTTAAGATAATTGAAACAACAAAGTTTCATACCATTTTGCTCCTTTTTGTTTCCTTTTCGAAATGTACGAGTAATTTGTTTTATATCAAACATTTCATTGCGTGTTTTGGGAAAAGCTAATCATTTAATTCCCAATATGATCAGTCAATTTAAGAGAGCAGTGTATTATGATAATAAATGAATAAAAAATTAGTTTTGTTCTTTAAATGTGCAGAAATTTAATCCGAACAAATGCAACTTTTCGTTCTGCAAAGAAAAGTTACAATGTTACATTTGTTCGGATCAAATTTATACTTTAAAAGTCAAAACTAAATTTTTTCAATCATTTATTATCATAATACAGTGCTCTCCTAAATTATTGAGCATATTGGGAATTAAATCAATGGCTTTTCCAAATCACACCATGAAATATTTCATATAAAATAATTTTTGTCTCGAAAAGGAAGTGAAAACGAGCAAAGTGGTATAAAAAGTTTTATGTTTGAAATATCTCAAAGAATAATCCCCTGAAATTAACCACATTTACATATGGTTCACCCTGTATGAAGCTGTCCACTGTTCACTGCGTCATTTCGAATTCGCAAGTTTACCTTGTGTATTTTTCTCTCGATAACCATGGTCTTCGTCTTGTTTGCATTTATCTTTATCCCATACTGCTCACAGTTGTCATTTAGCTGCTGTAGCGTATTTCTTAGTATCGTTTCCTCTACTGCTAATAACATTATATAATCAGTAAATCTTATACACTTTATTTTTCTTCCTCCTATTATCACCCCTGCCATGTTCTGAAAACAGATCTTCTCTAAATCCTCGAAGTAGACGTTGAATAGAGTGGGTAATGAAGGGCATCCTTCACCTTATGCTCATTCATTCATAGTGTTCTCCTCAATGACAGGTTTTTCACTGCAAACCCAGCATTCTCCAGTCTTTCCGATTTTCTATCTTCCTCTTTGTCTCTTCATATGATCCATATATCTTAATGTCCTCTATCAATTAATATCTTCTTCTGCCCCGAACTCTTCTCCCGTTCACCATTCCTTTCAGTGCATCGTTCAGAAGGCAGTTTCTTCTGAACCAGTGACCCAGCCAATTCCTTTTCCTCTTTCTGATCAGTTTCAGCATCATTCTTTATTCACCCACTCTTTTCAACACAGCTCCGTGCCCTTTCCTGTCTGTCCATTTTACACGCTCCATTCTTCTCCATATCCACATTTCAAATGCTTCTATTGGCTTCTCTTCACTTCGTCGTAATGTCCATGTTTCTGCCCCATGCAATGCCATACTCCACACAAAGCACTTCACTAGTCTCTATCTTAGTTGTTTCTCCAGAGGTCAGCAGAAAACGCTCCATTTTCCATTAAAGACTTCCTTGGCCATTGCTATTCTCCTTTTGACTTCTTGGCAGCAGCTCATGTTACTGCTTATAGTAAACTCCAAGTATTTCAAGCTATCCACTTGTTCTACTGCCTCATTTAGTATTCGCAAGTTTACCTTCTTTACTTTTATTCTTATGACCATGGTCTTCGTCTTATTGAGATTTATCTTCATTCTATACTCCTCACAGCCACTCAATTCCAGTAGCATATCCCTTAGTATCATCTCCTCTTCTGCTAACAACGCCATATCATCAGCAAATTTTATACAATTTATTCTTCTGCCTCCTACTGTCACTCCTCCCATATCAACAGCTAATGCTTTTTATCTATTTCGATTAGCATAAGAGTGCGCCCCTGTTCATCGGTTCTACTCAACACGTTCCAGTCGGGCACAATATGCAGACTTCATACACATTACGTATTAAAATGTGCTCTCCAAAATGAAACAGCTGGTGTAATAGGACAAAGGAACATAATATGTCAGTATGAAACTGTAATACAGAATAAATTACTAGAGAGTAACATTTAACAGAAATGAATATGGAACGCTCGGAATATAGGATGCTAATTTAGCATGTAGTATGATATTTTAAACGGTAGAAGAGAAGAAATGTCACAGCAGTAGCAGTAGCAGTAGCAGCAGCAGTAGTAATAGTAGTAGTAGTAGCAGCAGCAGCAGTAGTAGTAGTAGTAGTAGCAGCAGCAGTAGTAGTAGCAGCAGCAGTAGTAGTACTAGTAGTAGCAGTAGCAGTAACAGCAGCAGTAGTAGTAGCAGCAGCAGTAGTAGTAGTAGTATTAGTAGTAGCAGCAGTAGTAGTAGTAGCAGCAGCAGTAGTAGTAGTAGAAGTAGCAGTAGTAACAGTAGTAGTAGTAGTAGTAGCAGTAGTAATAGTAGCAGTAGCAGCAGCAATAGTAGTAGTAGTATTAGTAGTAGCAGCAGTAGTAGTGGTGGTAGTAGTAGTAGTAGTAGTAGTAGTAGTAATAGCAGCAGTAGTAGTAGTAGCAGCAGTAGTAGTGGTGGTAGTAGTAGTAATAGCAGCAGTAGTAGTAGAAGTAGCAGTAGTAGTAGCAGTAGTAGTAGTATAAGTAGCAGTAGCAGTAGTAGCAGCAGTAGTAGTAGTATAGTAGTAGCAGCAGCAGTAGTAGTAGTAATAATAGTAGGAATAGAAGTAGCAGTAGTAACAGCAGTAGTAGTAGTATAGTAGTAGTAGTAGCAGCAGTAGTAATAGTAGCAGTAGCAGCAACAGCAGCAGTAGTAGAAGTAACAGCAGCAGCAGTAGTAGTAGTAGTAGTAGTATTAGTAATAGCAGCAGTAGCAGTGGTAGTAGTAGTAATAGTAGTAGTAGTAGGAGTATAAGTATCAGTAGCAGTAGTAACAGCAGTAGTAGTAGTATAGTAGTAGCAGCAGCAGTAGTAGTAGTAGCAGTAGAAGCAGCAGTAGTAGTAGTAATAGTAGTAGTAGTAGTAGTTTTAAGGCCATAAGGCTTTCTCTTTCACTCAGTCACGCAATGATATACATGAAATACAAAATTATGTGATAGATTATAAAACAACACAAAAAAAGATAGTCTAGCTTAGAAATTACATAAAATATAGTAGAAAATTACAAATAGTCAAGACTAGTTACATAATATAAGGAGAATATTGCAAAATAGTATGAAACATAACAGTAGTGTGGATTAGACTAGCCCGGAATACAGTGAAGGTTCACTGGTGGTATCAAGACGTAATCCTGGACTGAGGCACATGAAATTCCGCCAGATCTATGGAGCGAAGGGTGGGGTGAAATGGGACGGGGCTGGGCACCCCAGCTGGGCCGTTGTGGCAGTTCGATCGGCCCAAAGTGCTGTCTCAAAGTTCCGAGCGATTTCATCAAAGTTCTCCAATTAGGTTCCGTCCTTCTGCTGCCCCCTCCTCACAGAGATAAGAGCTTCCGAGACGAAATGTCGATGGGATGGATACCTGCACCGTGATAGTTCTTGAAAATGTATTACCATGACGCAATAATAATAATTTTCCAACTTGAAATTGGGTTCGAAATAACAGGATACTGTCCGTAAGCTTCTCTGCCTACTCACTAACATGGGATATTATTATTATTATTATTATCATTATTATTACCATTATCATCATCATTATCATTATTATTACCATTATCATCATCATTATCATTATTATTATTATTATCATCATCATCATTATTGTTATGATCATCATCATCATTATTATTATGATCATCATCATTATTATTATCATCATTATCATTATTATTATCATCATCATTATCATTATTATTATTATCATCATCATTATCATTATTATTATTATCATCATCATTATCATTATTATTATTATCATCATCATTATCATTATTATTATTATCATCATCATTATTATTATTATTATTATTATTATTATTATTATTATTATTATTATTATTTCTCGAGATGCATTAAAATTACATACTTTCATAGGATTAGTTTATAAACTTAGATTTTGCATCACTATTGTAATTCGTATACCTCAATAAAGGGGAGAATATAGGTATCGGTTAGTTAAATTTTGTGCATTTTATGTACGTTTTTCTCTGAATGTATTTAAGGTAGAATCATGCAATTTTGCAAACTAGTAGACAAGAATGTTTTTAATTTACTTATTTTAGTGGGTTATTTAACGACGCTATATCAACTACTAGGTTATTTAGCGTCGATGAGATTGGTGATAGCGAGATGATATTTGGCGAGATGAGGTCAAGGATTCGCCGTTGATTACCTTGCATTCACATTACAGTTGGGGAAAACCTCGGCAAAAACCCAACCAGGTAATCAGCCCAAGCGGGGATCGAACCCGCGCCCGAACGCAACTTCAGACAGGCAGGCAAGCGCCTTAACCGACTGAGCCACGCCGGTGGCTGAATGTTTTTAATCATCCTTGGATTTTCAGATAATAATGTTAGAAATATTGAGATTTTTCACCAAACATACCTACATTTTCCCCTTAATATTGTTATTTTGTATAAATGTTATTGAAATTGTTCAGTTATTATTGTAACTCTCGTGTTGTACTAATAGTGAGTAATCATCGTTAGCTAGCACATAAATATGAATGAAAATAAATAACCACTGGTTGAGAGACACCTGTGTAGATGATATTACCACCGCAGAGATCGAATTATCCTAGAAAGGAATATAAATAAGAATAATAACGAAATGAGATGGGTTAATAATACTTTTAGAATATAGTTCCTGATGAGCTATGATCGTGGTAGCTGAAGGATAGACATACTGTACATAGTACGAGGGGAATCCAGGAAATAACGACCGTTCGCGCATACCCGCCGCGCAGCTGACTCCCCTTCCTTGTTTGAAGGTCAACTGGCTTCCTTAACATGTGTTCTCATAATGTTGTGAGTACTGGTTGCAACAAGTCGCCATTGTGCATTTTGTGTTACTTCAAAATGAACGACGTGATTGATAATCCCGCCGACTGTGAGGTGAGGAGTGTGATTCGATTTTTGAATGCCCGACATTTGAAATCTGCAGAAATTTACCGGCAATTGAAAGAAGTGTATGGTGATACCTTAATGAATGAAAGAAATGTGAGAAAATGGTGCGAAATGTTCAAAAATGGGCGAATAAATGTCCACGATGAAACTCGACCCGGACGCCCATCACTCATCACAGAAGACCTGAAGACTAAAGTGGACGACAGAATCTTTGCAAGACAGGCGCACATCACTCGCCGAATTGCATATTGCCTTTCCTGAAATTTCTCGTTCTTTGCTTGGTGAAATTGTGTCGCAACATCTTGGCTACCACAAAATCTGTGCCCGCCCGCACACTGCTGCTTCAACTCGAGAATTGCTGGATCAATTCGGTTGGGAAATCTTTGATCATCCGCCCTATAGTCCAGACCTTGCTCCTAGCGATTTTCACTTTTTCACTAAGCTGAAAGACTTTCTAGGTGGTACGCGTTTTGGAAGTGATGAAGAGTTGAAGAAGATAGTGAACACCTGGCTTAATGAACTGGCGGCAGAGGAGTATAACACGGGAATTCTAAAGCTAGTGAACAGATACGACAAATGTTTAAATGTAGGTGGTGATTATGTAGAGAAGTAAAGGAAGCTTCAGTTATGTAACAGACTTTGTTTTTTTCAAATAAATATATTTTTTAAAATTATTACAACAAAACGGTCGTTATTTCTTGGATCCCCCTCGTATTTTGCGCTATTATATGTAGGTTTACAAACAAAACACATTAATTTACTGAAGATGTTATTAATTGGTCCAACAGAATAATATCTGTTATAGTGACAATATTAAAACACATTAAGTCAAAAATATTATTTCTGAGAAAAAGGCGTATATAATGCATAAGATTTGCTGATGATATGGCGTTGTTAGCAGAAGATGAAATAATATTAAAAGATATGCTACTGTAGCTAAATGACAGCTGTGAGCAGTATGGAATGAAGATAAATGCAAATAAGACGAAAAGCATGGTCATAGCAAGAAAAATACAGAAGATAAACTTACGAATTCTCAATGAGGCAGTAGAGCAAGTGGACAGCTTCAAAACTTGGTGTGTACTATAAGCAGTAACATGAGCTGCTGCCAGGAAGTCAAAAGGAGGATAGCAATGGCCAAGGAAGCTTTCAATAGAAAAAAGAACATCGTCTGCGGAGCTCTGGAAAAACAACTAAGGAAGACACTAGTGAAGTGCTTTGTATGGAGTGTGGCATTGTATTGGGCCGAAAGATGGACTTTACGATGAAGTGAAGAGAAGCAAATAGAAACATTTGAAATGTGGATATGGAGAAGAATGGAACGTGTGAAGTGAACAGACAGAATAAGAAATGAAGCTGCGTTGGAAAGATTGGGTGAAGAAAGAATGATGCTGAAACTGATCAGGAAGAGGAAAAGGAATTTGTTGAGTCACTGGCTGAGAAGAAACTGCCTACTGAAGGATGCACTGGAAGGAATGGTGAACGGGAAAGAGTTCAGGTTAGAAGAAGATATCACATGATAGAAGACATTAAGATTTATATGGATCATTTAGTATTTTTACTTTACTTGGTTATTTTACGACGATTTTTCAACATCTTAGGCTATTTAGCGTCTGGATAAGATAATGCCGGTGAAATGAGTCCTGGGTCCAGCACCGAAAGCTACCCAGCATTTGCTCAATTTGGACTGAGGGAAAACCCTGGAAAAACCTCTACCAGGAAACTTGCCCCGACCGGGAATCGAATCCAGGCCATCTGGTCTCACGGCCAAACGCGTTAACCGTTACTCCACAGATATGGACTATATATAGATCATATGTGGAAACAAAGAGGAAGGCAGAAAATAGGAAGAGAGGAGAAAGGTGGGTTTGCAGTGAAAGACCTGTCCTTAAGCAGAACACTAAATGAATGAGTGAATGAATGAATGAATGAATGAATGAATGAATGAATGAATGAATGAATGAATGAATGAATGAATGAATGTGTATAAACTCAAAATTGGAAAATGAGATACACGTAAAGAGAAAAAACTTACAAAAATAATAGGTTGAGGATTCACTTTTGTCAAGAACTTTCAAACGCCTTTTTCTCAAAAGTAATATATATAAGTACTAAAAATTGAGCAAATATATAAACATACATTACTAACTTATTTTCCCAAAAATCAATAAATTTTATAACTGAAAAACATATACACAACACCAGAAGAAATATCCCAACTCTTTTGGCATAACCTAAATGCCACACTACAGCTGGATTAAGACACAGTAGGAATTATGGACCAAGACTATACAATTCAGTATTGAAAAATAATCCAGACCTAAGCAATTTACACATTCTTAAGTTTAAAAATAAAGTGAAAATGTTTGTATGATATTTGATAAATTTTATTATAATTTTTTTTAAGTGTTACTAGCATTATATGGTACTAATTTTTATTGTATTTATCTGATGCATGTAACCTATAAGATAAAACATTGTAATAAATATAAATAGATCATTTTCTTAATTAATAACAGTGTATATCTCCAATAAATGATTCCTTAGCATCGCCACAGATACACTTGATTGTACTTGTCACTAGAAAGTTATTGAAATTTATATTTTCCCCGCCATTCATAAAATATTTTGATATGATACCTCTTGCACAAAAGGAGAGATCTATAACTGAAACTCGATTAATATATTTCAGTATTATTTGTATTTATCCTGGTAATAATGAACAGTTTGACTCGTAGACATTTTGTTTTTACAGCATTAACTTCCCATGATAGTACGAGAAGATTCGAAGAGAACGGCAGTTACGTAGACTTTCAGCTCCCTCCTACTACCATTAATGCACAACACAATATCAATACGGCGGTTGCTGTCGTCTGCGATACAATGAACTTTTCTGTTGATTTTCGAGTTTGGCATTTTTTCCGGTTATTAGGCTATATGCTTATTTAAGTTGTGTTAACTCTTGCTAGTGGTTTTATATTTTATTTTATCCGTCTTAGTATTTATTTTATTATTGTAAATATTTTTGTTTTATCACTATTATTATTATTATTATTATTATTATTATTATTATTATTGTTATTATTATTATTATTAATGAATTATTTTGTATTACAATCTTTGTATCATTTCTGTCACGATTATTCTATTATTATTATTATTATTATTATTATTATTATTATTATTATTATTATTATTATTATTATTGTTATTATTGGTACTATTATTTTATATCATCAGAATTATTATTTGAACCCTGTAAAATTTATGTAGACTACTGGACTGTACCCGAGCACGAGCAAATGCTCATTTCGGGTATCTATCCAAATGTAAATTCAAATGTAAATTGTAAATAAATTTGAATTTGAATTTGAAAAAAATAATATATATATATATATATATATATATATATATATGCACTTAACGTGTTTCGCTTGTAAACCGACGATATTCAATATAGTACAGATACTTAGCACCTTTCATATTCCGAGTTACTTTCTGTATTGTGCGTTCTGATATATTATGTATGTGGAAATATACTCTCCGGGAGAAACGGTCAGACGAATGGAATTTTTTTTATGTGACAATTCATATTCAAACAGGAAACTGCTCTCTCCAATATTAGTAAAATCGCTCCGCCTGGGGGCGGGCAATATAATAATTTTCAGTCGTTTCATTCCACGTTCTGGCTAGCCATACGTATTCCACTCATCACAAGGCGAAAGGATCTGTAGTTCAATAACAGGCAGGTCTATGAGATTTCTACAACTATAAATGACTATTGGATCCCTTCTACGGATGAAATGATAATGCTTCTACCTAAAAAATCTAAGGAACATATCAATTCTCGGCAAGAAAGTGTGAATTTTATCTCCCATGTGAAACTAGGTATAACGGAATTGCATAATCCTTAAAAAAAAAAAGATAACGATAATAACATTGATGATTAAAATAATTATTACTATTGTAGTAATCTTAAAATATTCTCAATTGATATATACAAAAACAAATCAGATAATAATAATAATAATAATAATAATAATAATAATAATAATAATAATAATAAACCTCATGATGCTCGAGAGGAAATTAAACACAGAATAAATACGGGAAATGCCTGTTATTTTCCGATTAAGAAGCTTTTATCATCCAGTCTGCTGTCGAAAAATCTGAAAGTTAGAATTTATAAAACAGTTGTATTACCGGTTGTCCTTTATGGTTGTGAAAATTGGACTCTCACATTGAGAGAGGAACATAGGTTAAGGGTGTTTGAGAATAAGGTGCTTAGGAAAATATTTGGAGCTCAGAGGGATGAAGTTACAGGAGAATGGAGAAAGTTACACAACACAGAACTGCACGCATTGTATTCTTCACCTGACATAATTTGGAACATTAAATCCAGACTTTGAGATGGGCAAGACATGTAGCACGTATGGGCGAATCCAGAAATGCATATAGAGTGTTAGTTAGGAGGCTGGAGGGAAAAAGACCTTCGGGGAGGCCAAGACGTAGACAGGAAGATAATATTAAAATGAATTTGAGGGAGGTGGGATATGATTATAGAGACTGGATTGATCTTGCTCAGGATAGGGACCGATGGCGGGCTTATGTGAGGGCAGCAATGAACCTTCGGGTTCCTTAAAAGCCAGTAAGTAAGTAAGTAAGTAAGTAAGTAACAATAATAATAATAATAATAATAATAATAATAATAATAATAATAATAATAATAATAATAATAATAATAATAATAATAATAATAATAATAATAATAATAATAATAAATCTCTAATCTTAACGTGAAACAATGAGTCAAAGTCAGGCTCGGAGAAGAAATGTCTGAAGGAAGTGAAATAGGGGAGGAGTAAGACAAGGATGCTCTTCATTACCCACCCTGTTCAACAACTACTTGAAGGATTTAATGAAGAATGTTTTCAGAACATGGGAGGGGTGATAGTGTGAGGAAGAAAAATAAAGTGCATAAGATTTGCTGGTGATATGACGTTGTAAGCAGAAGAGGAGATGATAGTAAGAGATATGCTACTGGAGCTGTGAGCAGCAGGGGATGATGATAAATGCAAACAAGACGAAGACCATGTTTACCTTATTAGTCTCTAATTGCAAATAATTTTCAACACAAATAAAACACATCAAAAGCTAGTATTCTTTTAATTTATGCACATCCACTTGAAGAATTTAACTTGTGTATTCCCCTGGGGAACGAAACTCCATTTGCACAAAAAATTGATAACACTGTCTACTCGAACACTATCGATATATACCCAGTTGACTAGTTTCAGCTTAGGAGCCACCTTCGGAAATAGTGAGGTCCTTGCATCTTCCGGTTTTGTCATTTGTTTTGCTGGGAGGAGGGGTGCGTTTGTGTTGTGTAGTGTGGAGTCAAATAGTGTGTGTGTTCTGAAATTCAGTTGTGTTGAGGATTTGTTGTGGATGTGTTTTTGTGTGTCTGTATACTTGCTATTGTTCTAGTGTGTTTATTTTCTGGTTTTTCGGTTGGATATGTAGAATTTCAATGTCTGTGTCTATGTTGCTGTAGCTGTGGTTGGTGTTTTTTATGTTTTCTGCGTATGTGGTTGTGTTGTGTTATTTGATTATGGCTGTGATGTGTTCTTTTTTAACGATTGCGGGCTTATGTGAGGGCGGCAATGCAACTCCGGGTACCTTAAATGCAACAAATGAATAAAAACGCGCTCCACGATGTACAAACCGTTAGAGTTGATATGAATTAGGGTTAAAAAAAACTGAGGTACCGACGGAGTGGCAACATATATTACAATCGATCCCAATCACCATGAAAGAGATCAAAAACTGTCACCATAAGTCGTAATGTATTCAGATTACAAGCGGATTACCAGAGCAATTAGATCACTATAAACTGCCTTAAAAACATAATTTACTGACCTACGTCACGGTCAGCCAGGGTGAAAACAGCTGTGGCTATGAGGCTGTTAAATTAAACCGCATTGGTTTATGGGTACTAACAAAGAAATGACTTCAGGAAAACAGTAACACGTCAAATTAACCCAGATTTTACTTACTCCAATTCTAGTTACCATGGTTACGGCGTATAAAATTGGCAAATTGAATTACACATAAATGCAGCTGTAAAGTAAGGCGAATTAAACACGTAATAGAATGTGAAATGTTTATCATGCATGTCCTATTCGAAATATATGTCGTACTAATACACATTTTTATTTCCATGGGTCATTCAATTTCCAGTTCTAGACAAATTTATTTTTCTCATCGTTATATAGTTCTTTTTGCTACTTTTCCAGCTGAAGGCCACTGCAATCTCAATAGATATCTTCAATTTCAAACAGATTTTGGCTAGCAGAGACATCTATCGGCAGAGAGATAATAGGTGAGGCAAGAGACAGGTATTCTATTAATTTTGACCGTGAATTTCTTATTCACGGATAGTTTTATAGTTTTATTTTGTTTGAAGTATAGAAACAGACTTTCCTTTCAACGAAATCCATACTCTGGTTGTTAGTTCCTGATGTAATATTGTCTATTTGTCGTCATTCCTGATCTGTCAATGGCATCTGAGGTTGGATAAAAAACAGATCTATTTGATTAGGTCAACAGGGTATTTCATTTGTTTCCCAAAACCCTTCCCGATAATGTAGCACATCAATTGATGCACACTACTCTTTTTTCATGATCATCCCAAGACTCGAATAGAGTATATCTCTTTAAAAAAACTGACATGAATGCCTAATTTTCTTTCTTTCTTCATACCGAGAAACTACTTACTTCCTTTTCTATAGCACACCCATTAAATTATTCTATTAATAATTTTATGCTCGACGATGCCGAAATGTAGTAATTATACACCTGGTAGCAGTCCTTTAATGCATGTCATTAAAGTACACCTATTCATTAAAGTTCTAGTTTTCGATTATTCTCGGATATGCAATCGAAAGACATCGAGGAAAACGTCACGGAGGCTGGAAATCCAATACTGTCGCAGGAGGTTATGTTCTGTTACTATAATAATTAGCGTTAATTGTAAATAATATTAAAATAAATTCAATTTGTCATCTCGTTTTTCAATTCTAAATCAATTTCCAGGTTATATCAAAATTAGTTAATGTTATTCTATACATTACATCAAGGTCAATGACATTATTGTTCCTCGGAAAAAATCAATACTTTCGCGTCTGCGCACATCTCACAATTTACGAGCTATGCACAAGGTCACTTCCGATCTTCAGTCAGATAAGAATAAAATGAATACTTCTGAATAATTTCAAGTTAGAAATATGGCCGAGCATAAAACGTCGTATGATACTTGCCTATAATGGTAATTAAGACGCTCGTATGAAAATTATGAAACTCGCTTGCGCTTGTTTCATAAACAAACATACTCGCGTCTTAATTACTATCATTATAGGCTCGTTGCATAATGTACTATTATCTGACTGACAATTAAAAAAATTTTAGCACACGCGTTGATAATGAAACAGTATTTCCTACATGTATTTCCAATACACAGAGTTACAGGTCGGTGTAAGCTGAGAAATATTAACATAACTGTTATTATGGACGTAATCGAAGTGGATAACATAAAATGAATTTAAGACTTAAGTTTCATCGGATTGTTAGACTGTGGTATCATAGATGAAAACAGATCTTTAACTCACCCACTGAGAGCACGAAATGGTGAAATATTCTTTACATAGACATCAGTAGAAACACTCACCTGAAATAAAAGAAAGTTCTGTGTTACAACAAAACTTAAACAAATCTATACATCTACACAGACATCTTAATAATAATACTGGATTCCTTCAATCGATGGGCGAAGACAGACGAAGACAAATTTACTTTATTTCTTATTTAGCGACTTCTACAATTTTACGATAACTGTTCTTTAAGAAAGTACTGTGATGGTTATATAATTTTTGTATCCCTTCTCTATCTTCAAGAATGAGCGAAACTGGGTTGTTATAGTTTCAAATCACGTTAAAACTAAGTTCTTCGAAATTATGTCAGGCCGGTTATTGCTAAAAAATATTGTTACAGTTTTCCATTGTTCACACACAACACTGTTGAATCTTATGTCAGAGTTTTGCCACTGTTCGAAAGTATTACAGAAGTTTTATTGTAAATTATATCAGAATTTAGTCACTGTTCGAACATTTGTCAGATTTTAATTAATTACTGTTAAAAATTTTGTGAGAGTATTGAAAACTTTATTACAGTATTGTTAATTGCTGGAGACTATATTAGATACTGAATACTGCTGAAAACTAAGACTTTTGGTTACTGTAATAATTTTTTCAGACATCGATTATTGTTCTGAATAGAACAAAACTTTCAATTTTCGGAAACTTTGTTGTTTGACTTGTGTTGTGAATTAATTTTGTTACATATTGTTTATTGATCGAAATCATGCCATATTTTGATTATTGTTACACTCCATGTAAGATTTTGATTATTGTTGAAACCTCTTTAGTTTCCATCAGCTTTTGTTATAACAATTAGATTTTGGTATTTTTTAAATGAGCAAATGTTTGTTAATTTACAAGTTATGTTATAAACTTTATCTCAATTTGTTGTTGCTGGAAACTGTATCAGATATTCTATACTTATTGTTGAGAACATTCTCAGATTGTTGTTGTTGTATTGTTGTTTTTGAAAACTTAGACTTTGACTGTTGTCGCAACCTGTGTTCAGACTTTAAATTTTATTTTATCAGTAGGCCCTATTAGTTGGAATTTTTGTTGATGTTGGAAACTTTGTCACGTTTATTACTGTTGCAAGCTATTATATTATTTATTAAGAGTTCACAAAATAATACATAAATTTAACAATTAGAAGTAACATTGTAATTTTACACAATAAACATCTAATTTTTAACACAATTTCTAAAATTAAATATTTAATATAAGTTGTCTTATCTTGCACTTACGTCTAGTTTTAGTGCAAGACTCAACCATTATAGTATGTTTTAACTATTAATATTTATTTACTTGCCTAAGTTGTAATTCTCGCTTATCTCTACAATTTGCAGCTAGTATATATAAATAATTCATTATGCTACTATCTTTCATGTCTCCTTCGCAAATGTTGCAAGCTATACGAAACTTTATCAGAGTTCATTACAGTTGGAAACACTCTCAGATTTTTTATTTTGAACACTTTGTCAGAATTTTATTGTTAATAAAGACATGTGACACAAATTTTATCAGATTTGGTGATTGTTTCTAACTTAAGAATTTGTTGATTTTGAAGACTTGTCAGACTTCGATTGTTAAAATCTTTATCTGAATTTGAAACTTTATGAAATTATTAGGTTTTGGTTATTGTGGGAAACCTTCTAAGATCTTTGCTAATGTTGGAAAGTTTGTCAGATTTTGGTTGTTGTTGAAATATATTATTTTTAATAAATTTTATTCAGCTTCCTCCAAGTAAAGGCTACCTAGAAGAGAAAGCTTACCATAAATCTGTTTTGTATTTTTAATAAATGGTAGGTAAACAATTATAATTGAAAAAAAGAAAACAATGAAGAAGGAAATGAAAAAGAAATAACACAATTATTATAAATAATTGGAGACGACTAAACAAAACATCATTAATTCCAGAAGAAACATAAAGTTTCCTAGTATATATTTGCTATCAGGTGATCACAGTCATCTATTTAGCACTAGTTGCAGGACCCAACTTAAGTGAGCAGATCGCCATAGGAAAGAGATCAATCTATTTACGTGTAGAGATGGTTTCTTAGGATTTTTATACATCCCTTCACTGCAGACAGATATGCTTCAGTGACAAGAGTTTGTCCTAGACCAAACGGCTTGCAAAAATGCGCGACTCTGAAACGTTATGGGATTTTGGTTATTGTTAGAAACCTTCAAAGATTTTTGTTGATGTTGAAAGTTTTGTTAGATTTTAGCTGTTGTTGCAGCTTTAGTCGAAATATGTTGCTCGAAAATAATTCAGATTTATATGAGTCTTATAATCTTCATCAAAATTTGGTTGTTGTTGGGAATTGTCATACTTTCGTTACTGTAAAATCTTTATCAGATGAAGTTATTGTTGAATAATATGCCAGATTAAATATATCATATTTCTGATTTTCTTGGAAACCATGTCAAACTCTAGTTACTGTAGCGAAATACATAATTCAGGTAAAACTATGCATTATTTTGAGGAAATAAATGTTCTGCGGGTGCCTATGGATAAAATTTAGCGTGTTTCTACGTATTTGAACACCCCTAATTCCTCCCCCGGTTTATTCATCATTAACATGATCCCTCTGAAGATTCCAGAAATGCTCACTCATTAGGAATAACTGTGTTCTGAAAGACAGGCACTAATTGTGTTGACAAAGAAACTTCGCCGAAGATAAATACCGGCACACAGACAGTCTGCACCACGCACAGCTCGTTCTCACTGGATTATACTCCACAGAACTGCGATATTGATTGCAGTACACACACTACTCCCATGTCTGTAACGCCCTCAACTCGGGAGATGTAAATACTGTCATTTTGTGCTTACAATGAGCTGCTCAAGATCTTGGTTATCAAAAACTAACAAGTTCATCGTCTAGCCAAGCGGAGAACAGAGTTCATAACCCGACGAGAGCAACTGAAAATTCTACAGAAAAAAAGAATATTATCGGCTCAGACGATGTACTAGGGTCTACTTCCCAATATTCTACAAACATTTCCGTACTCCTTGTCATCACCATCAACATCACCTTCATCAGTATCATCATCATCATCGTCATCATCATCAGAGACCGGAACTTTTGGCAAAATGCCTTTTTAAGTGTGTTAAATCTATCTTCATTTTGAAATTAAATGTGTACGAATTATACACTTTTGATGGAAACGTTACAGTTTTATGTTGCCCTTTTCTGCGTTTTTTTAATATAAATGCCTCATTTACAAAATAAATTATTTTTTTTTGCCTTTATTTGATTATTTATCTATTACACTGGTCTGCGTCATTTTTCAGGTCAACATGTTCATAGCTGTTCTTTTATATTTAGTGCATGCTGAATTCAGAAATATAACTCATTTGCTCAGTCAGGTCAGATTTTCTTGCTATCGCATTTTTTTTTAAAGATGGTATTTCAGAGATCAATTGTATCTTATAGTTAATAGACTATACTAATTATGGTTTCAAGTCTGACTTAGATTTGCGTAAATAGTAAAATATGTATATAGAATGAAACACGAACACAATTATTGTGGAAGGAAGGACCTTTTCAAGGAGTTTCCTGCGTGTTCTGCATCTGGAACATCCCTCTTGAGGTAACCTGCTAGCAATAGTCTGCAAGCATGTTCACGTCCCAACGATTCTGGTACCTCTATTTTTTTCACTTGAATGTCTCTGTGAAAGCGCTCGCCTTGCTCCTCTCTGTATTCCCCACAGTTTTCACGAAAGAAATCTAAATGCGAGCTGAGGAAGTACATCTTTATGGACATACCTACAGCAAGAGCCAGGTAGCTCCGCAGGAGTTCCTCAACAGTATGTTTGTACTCTGAGCTCCTACGATTGCCCAGAAAGTTCTTAATAATAGACTTCAATGCAAGCCAGCCATTACTCTCTTTATCCTTTTTATGATCATTCATAAGCTCCCTGATTTGAAGGCCATCAAAAATACCTGCTATTAGTTTGGCCTCACTGACACGTGGAAATTCCTGACCTAGGAAAGCAAGAACTGTTTTTTCTTTGTTGAGTGTCTTGACAAAATTTTTCATTAGGCCATATTTGATGTGCAGTGGCGAAAGTAGAATTTTTGAGGATCCACGAGGGCTTCTGACAGAGCGTTGTGTGAACCTGGTTTCAGGCTAGTTTTGCTTCCCAGATGCGTTGAAGAAAGTGCAGCACACACGAGATACGAAAGGTTTGTCCTGATCACCAATTTTGACACCAAAGTAGGCATGATATTCGTGCATTTTCCTTGCAAATGGAGTGATTTTAAACTTTCGATTGGCATAGTGACTTTACCACAAATCTAGTAAAATTGGTCAGGATGAATCTTGCTCTTTCTATTAATTTTGCAAGAATGTTCCTTAAATCAGTCTCATCACTGAGAAAGCTCAAGCCAGACTACATGGGGCTGAAAGAAAAACGTTGATTTTACCCCCGTCTCTCTCTCCTACTAAGTTACCACTATAAAGAGTTGCAAGCTATGGCCCGTGTCTCAAGTGTGATTTTCAACGTCTGAAACAGTAATTACATTTCTTGGAAAGGCCCTTTCTTCCAAATTAACCGTATTTATGTACTATATAATATATTTAATGTATATTTGATGTGAATTTAAGTCTGTTTTGTGATAGTAAACATATTTTTTTCTAACCTGTTGTACATTTTATTTCTGTAAATACATACGAACTAAAATTTTGGCCAGTAGAGAAATCTGACCTCATTGAGCAAAATGAGTTATATTTTTGAATTCAGCATGGAAGGAACATAAAAGATCAGTTATAAAATCCTTGACCTTAGGAAAAAAGTTTTGAAACGCAGACCAGTGTTATTTATTCATTTATTATTTAAAATTGCCTACAGGTATATTTTAATTTATTTCTATAACCGCTACAATGAAAGTGACTTCACCGAATGTATATTATTGTCTTTCAGTCAGTTCATATTCTCTTTGCAACAATGAGTGCTGCCTTGCAAATATGTATAACAGTAACCGTTTTAATCATCGCTTGTGTTTATTTGACAAGGCAACAATGAGTGCGGGTCTAACGTTATTTTTAACGGTTATTTTTCTTTCAGTTTTCATTGCGACGTTGTTGTAGCTAGCTAAATATTTCATATCGCAACATATCAATACAATCAAACATAAAAATGCACTTTCCAAGGCTACTGGGAAGATTTCTTTGCTTCCAACAGTAATTGCAACGTCGAGTCGAAAATCTCAATTTGCATTCGACTTATGTAAAGCTTTTCTTGCTGCCGAAATCCCTTTGTGGAAAGTGCAAGGTTGTGGGTCTAGTGCAAGGTTTTTGTAATTGCCTTTTATTGCGTATTTTAGCTACTTATAATGCCTTTTTTCTGCCTATTTTAGCTAATAAGTTTATTATTGTAATAAGTTTATTATTGAAATAAGTTTATTATTGTCATTATTGAGTGTAATTAGTTACCACTGCCACCGGGTATATATCCATTGCAGTGTGAATAAATACATATATATATATATATATATATATATATATATATTTATGATGCCATTTTGCCTGCCTATTTTAAAGATTCATAATGCCTAAACTTCCGGTATCTGTTAGCAGCAGCAACAGCGCCAACAGCAAGGATATCGTGTGACTACTAGCAGAATCTATTTAGCAGCTCTAAACTAAACGACATCCTCTTCCTATTCCTTGAATATTTTATCAGACCTATACCAAAAATGTTAAAGGCAATAATATTTTGACGGATATTTCACGTCCCATTGACTATATGAACCTGAATAATTTCAAATCTGCTTTACAGGGAGCTTCACCTGAAAGACTAGATTTGCATAACATATACGTTACTGTGTACGTTAACAGAAAACCACAATTCCAAGTCACACAGAGATTGTGTGCAATCGTTGTGGGTCTCTGGCATTTCGTCAGCCCACGCGAGTTGTGTGGATATAAAGGGAAAAGTTGAGACGGTGTCGGGTGGAGTTCCCGGGTAGCTCAGTGGTAGAGCGCTGGTACGTTCAACCAGAGGTCCCGGGATCGATACCCGGCCCCGGAACAATTTTTCCCCTGAAATTATTCAAATATGCTTTACAGGGAGCTTCACCTGAAAGACTAGATTTGCATAATATATGAACCTGAAATTGATTGACATTTATTTTCTCTAATGGAATGTATTTCCTATTATTTGAAACTATGTTTACAGTACACTGCTCCGTCGATATAGGATAAAGTCAATGCTTATCCACTTAGATGTAACACGCGGAGCAAGTCCCCAGCAATCGACAAACATCATGTTTAGGTAGAGCATGAAAGTCAAGGAATATTATAGTAAAAATCATCATACTGGAATGAGTATTTAAGATTTGTTAGTTCGTTATAAAAAAGGAATCTGATACAAAGTTAATACAAATTAATTGTATTTCCTAGAATATATCTATTTATACAGGCTTGTTTCCGATCTCTGATAACGAATTTGAATGACGTCATGTGCGTCAGGCATCACACCGACAGCTGAATTGCGGTGAGAGGTAACAGACCAATAGTGAGTGATTCCATAATCAGAGTGCACGGTGTATCATAGTAGCAATGGCCAAGAAAATCGAGCCTTTTTGGGAGGGAAACATAACAACTCTTTCCGATGCCAAGTGCAGTTACGTGAAAATCACAAGAGCCTGCAAAAAAACGTGGTTTCGTTATTTCCAAGAAAGGCATCTTGTGTGTAGGCCTACCTAATAAGACTGGCAAAGCTCGGATGGGATTAATTGCAGAGTGAAAAAAGCAAGCAACTCCAACCCCCGTCACAAGTCGCCGCACCCCACAAGATGATACAAATTAATTCAGTTCTTTACCAATCTTATTAAGTACACAAAAGATGTCTTTCTTGGAAATAACGAAACCTCGTTTATTGCAGGCTTCTTTTATTTTCACTTAACTGTAATTGGCATTGGAAAGGGTCGTAATGTACCCCTCCCAAAAAAGGCTCGATTTTCTTGGGAATTTCTGTTGTGAGTTGCCGTCCACTCTGACTATGAGATCACTCACTACTAGTCTGTCACCTCGCGCCATAGTTCAGGTGTTGTGCGACTCCGGCCGCACATGATGTCATTCAAATTCGTTATCAGAAATCGGAAACAACCCTTTAAAATACAATACTAAGTTAATAAATAAATAAAAAGTAAATAAATAAATAACCGAATGAGTTAATGAATAAATAAGTATATGAATGAATGAATAAGTAAATAAATAATTAAATAAGTAAGTAAATAAGCAAGTTAATAAGTATAAAGTAAGTAAAAAATAAGTAAGTAAAAATGTAAGTAACTAAATGAATATTACCTTAAACTCTGCAGCAATATCCTTAATATTTGCACCCTCTTCAAGGTGTTTAATAATATTTATTTTGTCAGATATACTCAGACGTGAACGTGTTTATGCCATGATGCCTTACCGGTATGCGGGGGTTGGATTCTCGTCACAACAACAGATCACGTTGTACTGTTTACTGCTCTTTCTCTTTTTAGATTCAAACGCATTCTACTAAATCGGCGCAGCAGAATGATGTTATATTTCCATAACAAGTAACCAGAATACTGGCTGTTCATTTCAAAGTGTCTCATGACGTCACTGTTGGTGAGTCAGCGCTATAAAGCGAGTTTCAGCTTTTATGTCAGAGAAGTTGCCTATTAATCAAGGCGTTCAACCTGAACTTGAGAACGTGTACGGTATAACTTGAACGTCGTAGCAACAGATGGCGGTCTGTACGGTCTGTGTGCTACCATAACCTCTTTCGAACTGTGTTTCGCGCGGGCAAGTCGTACGCAGGGTATTTGTTATCATCGGTTGCGTACGGCAACATTCCACAACACAAATCAAATGCTCCGTGTCCATGTTGACCGTCCAAGTTAATGTCAACAAATACTGTACGTAAGTAATCTTCCTAACCCTCTCCCCATATCCCAACAGTAAGAAAAAAACTCACCTCAGTACGTGTTTTCAAACAGTTCACATTGCTGCCACTACCGGCGTTACGGTTCGTATCGGTAAGTACTCTTCTGAATGAACGCCGTACTTGCCAGGCAACTTCTCTGGCACATAGGTCATACGCCTTTGCGGAAATGTAGGAAGATTGAATTCTCTAGGCTCATCGGCTAGCCATATGACGACATACAGCGAGCCATGACATACTTTGAACTGAAAACGCAGTATTTCTGAGTTGTTATATTGATACCTCATATGTTTCCTTATATAGTCGGTTTTCTTTTAGGCGTTTATATCCTACACAACTCTCTGCCGTGTATAAGGATGCGAAGCTAGTCTTACAGCTGTAAATTTATCAATGTTTGCACTTGACAGTATAACATGGCATACAAATTATTTTGTGCGTGATCGTGCGTATTTGCTTGCTTTCCGCACAAAACCAATACGCGGTAAGTGTGAAATACCACATTCAGTATTTCCAACGTAACACACATAACAATTTCCGTATTCTTACCGCTTAAGCGTCATATTCATTTTACTGCTTTAGGCTTTTAACATATTATTTTTAAAGACGTTCAATATAATAATAATTATAAATTGGAAACTTACCACTGCAATTTCACCTAAATTGCACTGTTAATTATTGTTTTTAATTATTTGCAAAAATTAAGTAAGCTCTACAACAGCACAAAAGTTACTGCATTTGTAATGCAAGTAACATTAAGGAAGCCGTGAAAAAATCAACAAGATTCCAGACTCATCATAGACTGGGGGGGGGGGAAGACAGACGTATATCACGGCCTGCTGGAGTATAGTAAACACAGAAAACATTTTATAAGAACAATGTTGAAGATAGATATATTTGTTTTCCAAAGTTGCCGTCATTGAACAGAAACCAAGATGGAGATTTCATTGGAACCAATTAGAAATTCCTCTTTCCGGTATGTAATAAACCATCTTCGCACAAAATAATGTACGATACACGAGCGGTATGTTCGTCTTCATGTTCTCGGAAATTAAAAAAGCTCAACTACGTTTCGCTTTTTCAATCTTTTCCTCGAACATAAAAACTTCAACATACCGCTCTTGTAACGCATATTACTATTAAATATAATGTGAAAATGAAAAGTTTTAAATTTGTTTTAATCCATAAGATAAGTTTAATAAAATCACTCATATTATTAGCATATGATATATCTCACTTTCAGCACACAACCAAACTGTGGGGTCACGGATAGCCATCACACAGAATAAAATAACCTCGAAAGTTAGTTATTCAAACGACGACACTGACACGGCCATGTTATCCGCAATAGCAACAAGGTCCCTTGACAACAAAACAAAATACTGTTCGTACCACATGAACGAATGTGTGAGGATGACCAAAAGCGAAACGCCAGGCATCATTCCATTGTTTCAGAGCTTCCACGACGCCTCCCCAGAGAACACTAGCGCAGCACACGAGTACATGAAAACTTTTCGGGTTAGAACAAGAGACGAGGAGGGTAACACTTGAGAGTTGAGATCGGTAGGAAGAAAGAAAGATTTGTACTGCACAGGAAGAACCTGTCGTCCACTGCAGGACTTGTAATGCAGGCCACGCCAGCACGCAACCTGGTGAAGGTTATATACTCCAGTAATTATCGGTGTAAATCTTAACTCTGTGGTGCTTAAGTGAAATATTCTAAATGGGTAGACTTTAATAATAATAATAATAATAATAATAATAATAATAATAATAATAATAATGTTTTATTTTCGCTGGCAGAGTTAAGGCCATAAGGCCTTCTCTTCCACTCAACCAGCCTTAATCAATACAATACATATTTTAATTACAAATATTTACACTACACTTAAAAGGTTCTCCAGCAATATTCTTCAGTTAAGTTTTAACGACTAGTAGACTACATATTTATTTAAATTTAGATAAACCTATAAGGTAAAGTATTAACTTAATTTATGAGCTAATTTAATTCAATAAATTATAATTAATTTACGATTTGAGATAGCTAGTAAAATGATGAAAATTGATTTAATATAACCTTACTAGGACTATGTTGCAGGGAGAAAAAAAAATATATATACCGGTATACAAATCTAAAATATATTTCTATAATGAGAATATTAATGTAATTGTCATTAGAGGTTTTGTAAATCTATTTAGAGAAATTAATAATAATAATAAGAATGGACAGCTGTTAGTTTCATTATAAGTAAGAAATATTAATCAGCAATTAATCTGTTAAGTAAGAATTTATGTAATTTTGACCTAAATGAAGTTATTGTCCAACAACCCCTTACATCACTCGGAACCGAGTTCCAATTTCTAGCAAATGAAACTGTATAAGATGAAGAATGTAAAGATGTCTTGTGGTAGGGTATAATGAGTAAATTGTTATGATGAGATCTTGTACTTAGCTGATGATATGCGGATAAATTTTGAAAACGAGAAGCCAAATAGATTGGGGTAGCGGTGCGCAGATTTTGAAATAAGAGAACAAGAGAATGCAGGGCTCGTCGATCGCTTAGCCTTAGCCAAGACAGAGTTTGGAAAGACGGGGAAACATGATCATACTTACGAATATTACAAATATAACGGACGCACGCATTATGCACACGTTGTAGCCTGCTGCTCAACTTTCGTAAATGATAAACAGAAAAACCTAAAGGTGAAATAGCGTTAAAAATATATTTGTTCTTACAGATCTGTTCCTTGTAGGCTTTAATCCTTCCAACACTTTACTTAATAACTTTAACACATTATCATCATCATCTTCATTATCATCGCCACCATTATAAATAAATGTGTTTGTGTCTAATGCCTACCCACTTCACTTGCGTGATTCGGGTTCCGCACATTGCAGACATTGTGACACATTTTCAAGTTGCACACCACTTCGGCGGGCCACGTTATGCATAACGTGTATCTGTGGAGAGTTATGTTGTGTACTAGGATGAGTGTATGAATTTTAGTAGGTTATTTTACGACCCTTTATCAACATCTTAGGTTATTTAGCGTCTGAATAAGCTGAAGGTAATAATGCCGGTGAAATGGGTCCGGCGTCCAGCACCGACAGTTACCTAGCATTTGCACACATTGGGTTGAGGGAAAACGCCGGATAAAACCTCAACCAAGTAATTTGCCCCGAACGGGAATCAAACCCGAGCCAACTGGTTTCGCGGCCAGACGCGCTAACCGTGGACTGTGAGTGTATGTGTAAATGTTCTTGTAAGTGTAGTGTATGAAATGAGTGAGGATAATGATGAAAGTGAGGAAGGGAGAAGGGGAAACCCTGTGCCGGCACGTAGCCTACTCTTGTCGAATAGAATCAAGGGGGCCGCCAGGCTTAACGTCCCCAACCGACGGACGAATCGCTATCAACAGTGACATATGCCTTCTCTTCATATGCACTGCGGAGAGATTTGGGATTTAACCCAGGCATATTTGTGCACAATTTAGAGATTAGAAGTTGTGCACCGCCATCTCTCCTAGTCCCGAGGTAGAAATTTTACATGAAAATCTATGAAAATAAATTTCACCACAATCTAATCATCATAGTAATTTTTCTTAACATCATCATCATCATCATCATCATCATACAAATCATATTCAATAGAAACAGAATATCGTACAAAATATTTTTTGTAGCTTAATAATTGTATTACAATATAATCACTATTTTACTATAATCATCATCAAGGTCATAAAAATAAAATTATATTACATAATCAACAAAATATCGGAAGCAGAATGTTTAACGGAATATATTTTTGTATGAATCTACGATTTACAATCTTACCAAAATTTAAGGGTTCAGAGCCATAGTGGGCCAAGCGCAATTGATTAAAAACGGAGGTTAAAGTTAAGTGAATACCATAGTTTAATGAAGATTGACATATCATGTAGTTTTAATGTGTATACTTTATGTTACTTGCTATATGTTTCCATTGAATTATGGGAATAACTTCATTTTAACCCTTGTTTTCTACGGTTTTAGTAAATGGCGCTTGGCCCACTATAGTTCTGAACCTTTCAATTGTACCATATTATTGAATCAGAATTTAATCATCAGTCATAATCATAATATTCATAAAGGTCGTACTTATAATCAACAGAAAATTGGAAACAGTTGTTTATGAAATATAAAATCCCACAAAAATAAATTGTAACATAGTCTACTGATTGTGACCAATACAATCACTATCATAGACATCACTCATCATCAACGTCATCATCGGTGACACCAGATGGAGATGTCCTACCAGACGTGCAGCTTCTCTTTACAATGATCTGCCATAAGCTAGTCCATGTAAAGCGGGAGAGCATTTCATAACACCTGTCAGAGACGTCCAATGGTGACAATCGTCAGTACACGGGGGATGGGTTCTTAATCCTGGTGAATGTTAAGTCACTTGTGTGAGCTCTGTGTGCGGTATCAATAGCTGCCAAATCACCCGACTTGAATATACCTCAAACTCTACCTATTAGATTCTGTAAGATAAAATATATCGATTCCAATGCAAAACAACTTCCATTCTCACTCTTTCTAAGTGGGATATAATAAATAACTTACTAGGATATCGAAAAATGTAGGCAATTTTTATGTATGTATTTATTAACACTCTAATTGGGTATTACACCCGGTGGCAGTGATATATAATATACAATAATAATAATAATAATAATAATAATAATAATAATAATAATAATAATAATAATAATGATAATAATAATAATAGTAATAATAATAATAATAATAATAATGGTTTATTTTAACTGGTAGAGTTAAGGCCATTCAGGCTTCTCTTCCAATCAACCAGTATGATAGAAAATTATTACAATGCTATGAGTATAACATAATTAATACAATACAATTCAAAGCAATACAATACTACAATACAAGACAATATAATACATAATTAATATAACACAATGACAATTATTTTTATCTTCACAACACCAATAAAATAATTATGTAATAATAATAATAATAATAATAATAATAATAATAATAATAATAATAATAATAACAGTAATAGTAATGATAGTCATACCTAAATTAAATTAAATTATTAAACTCGATCACAATTATAACTTCAATTTGACTGCGCTCGTAAGAAATCGTTTAGCCTTTTCTTGAAAGTGGTTATTGTCTGGCAGCCCCTAATCTTCTGAGGTAGAGAAATCCATTCACGGAGGACTGAGACAGTAAAAGAGGATGAATAGTGGGAGAGGATGAATAGTGGGAAGAATTTCAATAATACAATAATTACAGCAATAAAAAGTAAAATAAAATAAACCTAAATTTACTTCTAACTATGTAGAAATAGATGCAATAAACCTAGGACCATAATTAAAAACTATGCTATAATAACGTCTACAATAAGCAAAAGTAAACCTAACTTATAAGTACCGGTACTTCTATTTCACCTAACTATTTCCAATTTAAGTAATTACACATCACCTTAATTAATTACATATCACCTTAATTTATTTACATATAAACTTAATTACATATCATCTCAATTAATTACATATCAACTTAATTAATTACATGATACAACTTAGTTCATTATACTGCACCTACAATTACATTTTCAGTCTAGTCTTCTCAACCTTTCCTTAAATGTGTTGATTTTGAGAGGACCACCCTGAAAGATTGCCGCAGGTAAGCTGTTCCAGTCTGCTATTATGTGGTTAACAAAGGAAAATTTTGCCACTTCCGTTCTTTGTTTTCTACATTTAATCTTCCTAATATGGTCAGCCCTGCCTAAGTATGAAGGTGTTACTAATCTAGCATTGATGTCAGTCCATGCTTTGTATCCCATTTGTGCCTTAAACATTGCGGTCAGTCTGGTTTTTCGTCGCCTTGATTTGAGAAGTTCCCACTCTAATTCTTTTACTATCTCTTCACCATGTCCCTTGGAGTTCTTTTACGAAACAAAAGTCTGTTTTGAAGGAAATTCGGGTAAGAGTTATGCCCAGATTTCAGCTTATTTGACTTCATGATACTTTGCCTGGGTCACTGGCTAACAAGAAACTGTCTACCGAAGGATACACTGGAAGGAATGGTGAACGGGAGAAAAGTTGGGGGCAGAAGAATATATCGGATGATAGACAACATTAAGATAATATATGGATCGCATACGGAGACTAAGAGGAGGACGTAAAATAGGAAAGGTTGGAGAATGTTGAGTTTGCAGTGAAAGAAGTGCCATTGGGTAGAAAAAGTATGACTAATTAATGAATGACCTTTATAATGTAATTCAATAATATTTTATTTTATACGCTAGAAATTGGTTGCATCTGTTCAAATATTAAAATTTAACTGATTGTCTAGTTCTGACGTTCTTTGTATTATGCATAGCGTAAGCAATAGCAAATTGAACAACAAACTCGTTCACACTTCATCTGCGTTGTCGACAACAAACAAAGAGCATAAAGCCCTTGGAAGGGAAACAAATGACTGTAGATTAAAGGAAAGAGTTTAAGCGTATAGAACACATGAACAGCGTTTTGTTTACCACTGTGTAAAGCTTATTACAACTCAAGGACATACTGTGTAGCCTATATGATTCAACTTCAAAGCAATGAATACGTAGAAAATCTGATCTGAACTTCAAAATAAAACTCTGTAGCCTACTTTACACACAGACAGACGGACGGAAAGATAGATGTCGTGCGAAGAACCGTCCCACTCCAAATCATAATATTTTTCTAGACAAAATCAAACGACTTAAAATTTTATTTTGGATGATACGTGTAAATAAATGTATACTATCTGTGAACGACATAAGGGACACAGAGTGTGAATTGCTCCAATTACATTTCATTAAGCATAAATTCATAACACCACAGCGGATGAATACTAGTAGTAGTAGTAGTAGTAGTAGTAGTAGTAGTAGTAGTAGTAGTAGTAGTAGTAGTAGTAGTAGTAGTAGTAGTTGTAGTAATAGTAGTAGTAGTAGTAGTTGTTGTAGTAATAGTAGTAGTAGTTATAGTTCTAGTAGTGGTAGTTCTTGTAATAGTTGTAGTTGTAGTAGTTGTAGTTATTGTAGTTGTAGTAGTAGTTGTTACAGTACTAGTTTTTGTATTAGCCGTTATAGTTGTAGTAGTACTGTAGTTGGTGTAGTTGTAGTACCTGCTGTAGCTGTAGCTGTAGTAGTAGTAGTAGTAGTAGTAGTAGTAGTAATAGTAGTAGCAGGAATAGTAGTAGTTGCAACAATAGTAGCAATTGTAGTAGTAGTAGTTGTTGTTGTTGTACTAGTTATAGTTGTAGTAGTTGTAGTTATTGTAGTTGTAGTTGTAGCAGTTTTAGTTGTTGTAGTAGTTATAGTAGTAGTTTTTGTAGTAGTCGTTGTAGTTGTAGTAGTACTGTAGTTGGTGTAGTTGTAGTACCTGCTGTAGCTGTAGTAGTAGTAGTAATAGTAGTAGCAGGAATAGTAGTAGTTGCAACAATAGTAGCAATTGTAGTAGTAGTAGTAGTAGTTGTTGTTGTTGTTGTACTAGTTATAGTTGTAGTAGTTGTAGTTATTGTAGTTGTAGTTGTAGCAGTTTTAGTTGTTGTAGTAGTTGTTATAGTAGTAGTTTTTGTAGTAGTCGTTGTAGTTGTAGTAGTACTGTAGTTGATGTAGTTGTAGTAGTTGCTGTAGCTGTAGTAGTAGTAGTAGCAGGAATAGTAGTAGTTGCAACAATATTAGCAATAGTAGTAGTAGTAGTAGTAGTAGTAGTAGTAGTAGTTGTTGTTGTACTAGTTATAGTTGTAGTTGTAGTTATTGTAGCAGTTGTAGTTGTTATAGTAGTAGTTTTTGTAGTAGTCGTAGTAGTAGTACTGTTGTTTGTGTATTTGTAGTAGTTTCTGTAGCTGTAGTAGTAGTAGTAGTAGCAGGAATAGTAGTAGTTGCAACAATATTAGCAATAGTAGTAGGAGTAGTAGTTGAACTAGTTATAGTTGTAGTAGTTGTAGTTATTGTAGTTGTAGTTGTAGCAGTTGTAGTTGTTGTAGTAGTTTTTGTAGTAGTCGTTGTAGTTGTAGTTGTAGCAGTTGTAGTTGTTGTAGTAGTTTTTGTAGTAGTCGTTGTAGTTGTAGTTGTTGGTGTAGCTGCAGTTGTAGTAACTGCTGTAGCTGTAATAGTAGTAGTAGCAGGAATAGTAGTAATTGCAACAATAGTAACAGTAATAGTAATAGTATAGTAGTTGCAGTAGTAGTAGTTGTTGCTTTAATAGTAGCAGTAGTAGTAACTTACTACTTACAGCAGCAGTAGTAGCTGTAGTAGTCCTACTAGTAGCATTAGTAGCAGTTCTAGCAGCACTAGTAACAACAGTAGTAACAGTAGCAAGAGTAGCAGCAATAATAGTACTGGTAACAGCAGAGTAGTAATAGTAGGCCTAGTAGTAGTAGTAGTAGTAGTAGTAGTTTTAGTATTAGCAGTAGCAGCAGTAGTAGTAGCAGCAGTAGATGGAACAGTAGCAGCTGCAGTAATATATACTAACAGCAATAATAGTACTAGGAGTAGTAGTAATAGTAGTAGTAGTACTAGTAGCAGTAATAGCAGTAGAAGCAAGAGTAGTATTAGTAGCAGTATACAACAATAACACAAATACTACTAAATATTTCTATGTATATACAGGGTGATTCACGACTAATGGCCAGCGTTTTAAGAATCAGTTTTATAGGCCATTTTGAGCATAAAATGACATTAACATGGGTTCGAATATCAACGGTTAAGCTGACTGAATCGTACGAAAATAGCAGTGATTTTGAGCAGAACTAAGGATTACGCACTTAAAATACACAGAAACATTAATTCAACATATTGTATTAATCATAAAAAAAACATGCGTCAGTTTCGAAGTGTCATCTGAATACATTTAAACGCTGCACCTTTAACTCCAAAGGGAAAACCCTTTACCTCTCATGTATTTACACTTAGGTGAGGAATACATACTACGTCCTATTTTTAAGAATTCTTTTTGTACCTTGGTTGAGCAATGCCGCTAAGACACTACTTCCTTTTATTTTGTATCTTTATTAATTTCTTCTCTACATAATCAATTAAAAAAATTAATTCCACGAATTTATATCATGGATTATAATATATCCCGGCCTTTAAACATATTATCCTTAAGTGCTTTCCTTTCTGAAAAATAAAAGAAATAAAAAGATGATTGTGGTGATACATATTGGTAGTGAGGTGATATATAAATACATAATACGACAAAAAAGTCAGTAACAAATTTAAAAAATTTCTTGCACAAATAGGTAGAAAAGAGACAAACTGACAGGCAAGGTACTATAAACCACTTCGTAGTATCTAGGAATTTGAGACTGTGTGCTTCTGTCGAAATCATAAATTATTCTTATGCGTACCTACTGTAAATTCTTGGACTAAAGGCCTGCCTCATCCGGCATCCAGCCGCATCAGAAAGCGTCGCTTAGTTACAGCACGGTCCCATACAATTCCATAAGTGGAAATTATCCAAAACCCCCTTGAATAGGTCGGGCAGCTGTAGCTGAAAGCTAGATTCTTTTGAGTCATTCCCAATTTCCTTGAAAAACTACTTTGATGAAAAGATTAAATAGCGGCTTTCAAAGCCAGGTTTCTCAGAGGAGTAGGGATGAATGTTCTTTGCCCTAACTGACACACAGTTAAGAGCATTATAAAAGGAAACAAGCAGAGAACATAATGCTACACTTCAGAGTTAAGAGCAAATAGGGAAAATTGAAAGGAGAAATGGTTAGAGATTGAGAGGGTCGAACGATAAAGGGAAAAAAAGACAGAAACATTCCTATCAAGGAAAAGGATAGCGCGCGAGAAAGGAGGAGGAAAGTGATTATCATGGGGAATATAACGGATGCCGTCAATATGAAGAAGTTAATCATAATAGAATACAAGACAATGCAAACAATAGAGCATGAGAATACTTACGGCTTTTAAGGAATCCGGACGATCATTGCCGCCCTCACATAAGCCCGCCATCAGTCCCTATCCTGAGCAAGATTAATCCAGTCCCTACCATCATATCCAACCTCCCTCAAATCCATTTTAATATTATCCTCCCATCTACGTCTCGGCCTCCCCAAAGGTCTTATTCCCTCGGACCTACCAACAAACACACTATATCCATTTCTGGATTCCTTCTTTCTTTAGTTTGTGTTACTGGTTTTGTTCTTTCACTAGGCTATTACGTATCTTATACATAAATTGTAGCAATGTAAGTAACCTATAATAGAAAGCTTGCTTCTGTTGGTGGTGAAGTTCAAATAAATGAATGAATCAATGAATTAATCAATCAATCAATTAATGTATGAATCAATAAATGAATGAATCAATCAATGAATTAATGAATCAGTTAATTAATTAATCAATGAACAAATCAATGAATCAATCAGCGAATCAATGAGTCAATCAACAAATCAACGAATGAATCAACGAATCAATGAACGGACGTACGGACGGACAGACAGACAAACTAACAAAAAAAAATAAATAAATAAATAATATGTTTACAATGAACATATTCATGATAGTATTGATAGTGGTGATTTCGATGTTAGTGACGACAATGATGATAATAAGCCTTTTAACTTAAAGATTAAATTCAATAAAATAATAAGAAAGTGGTAATATTTTTGATGATGTTATTCATGATGTTAGTAATGTTAGATATGTTTATGATTAATATGTCGGAGATGAGATGGAAATGAGAACGATGTTAGAAATGATGATGATGATGGTTACGGTATATTAATGGTAATGAGTATTGTTGATGATGATTATGATTATGATTATTTGGAGACGATTATGAGGATGAATTTGTGGATGAGTTTTGAGATGATGAATTTGGAGATCAGTTTGGAGTTTATGAATTTGGGAATGATGATAATTATGACATTGAATTTGGAGATAATTATGATGATACTGATGAGTTTGGAGATCATAATGATTATGATTAGTTTTGAGATGATGAGTTGGAGGAGATGATGACGATGGTGATGATGATGATGAAATTAGATACAAGTTTAGAGATGATGATTTCGGAGATGTTGATGACCATGATGAATTTGGAGATGATGATGTTGGTGAAGATGATGATAATAATGAGGAGAAGGAGTTTGAAGTTTATATTATTGAATTTGGAGTTGAGTTCGGAGTGGTGATGGTGATGACTTTGGAGATGATGATGTGAGGATTGAATATAATGACAGTAACATTTTAGTGAACTTGAAGATAATAACGAGTTCGAAAAATATGAGTTTGGAGATGATAATGATGATTGGAGATGATGACTGTGATGAGTTTACAGATGATGATAATGGTTTCGGAGATAATAATTATGATTATAAGTCTGGAGATGATGATTATGATGGTGATGAACTTTGAGACAGTGATAGGCTTGGAGATGATTATAATTATAATGAGCTTGGAAGTAATGATGACTAGAGTTTGTGGATGATAAATTTTTTTTATTTGGTTATTTTACGACGCTGTATCAACATCTAGGTTATTTAGCGTCTGAATGATATGAAGGTGATAATGCCGGTGAAATGAGTCCGGGGTCCAGCACCGAAAGTTACCCAGCATTTGCTCGTATTGGGTTGAGGGAAAACCCCGGAAAAAATCTCAACCAGGTAACTTGCCCCGACCGGGATTCGAACCCGGGCCACTTGGTTTCGCGGCCAGACGCGCTGACCGTTACTCCACAGGTGTGGACTGGATGATAAATTATGATATTTGGATGATAAATTATGATATTTTGAGACTATGGTGGTGATGATATCTAGTTTGGAAATAACGAAGATTTTGATTACGATGATAGGATAATTACGTTGGAGATGTTGAAAATGATTGTAAATAATTGATTAAATGGCGATCTTACTCATGTTAATTATGTAAGCATGTGCGGCAAGTGTTAAAAGTAGTGTACGAAAGATTCAACATGAATTATCAAAATGATTGTGTCTATGGTCCTGATGATGTTGGAAGTTATGATGATGGTGAAGGTGAATACGGTTAGTATAATCAGAGGTAAGCCTAATAATGGAAATTACGTGGAGAACGTCTATAGCGAATATAGGAAATTTGATGTAACTGAAATAATACAAAGAATTTGAGAACAGAAGAGTATCTGATAGGGACAGTGTTTAGTAAGGAAGAATAAAGTGCAATAATTAGTGGGAAGTGAACAAGAAGCTGAGTCATGTTGATTAATTACGCAAACAGAATTATGGCCAATTGGACAGATTTTGTGGCTTTGATCCGGCTGTCAATCACACGGCATTAATTTATGAAAAGTATTTATTTTCCAAGACAAGCTATTAATCAAACGGGACCGCAACAGATGCGCCTGTGTGAAATATCGTTGATGCACTGCATTAGCGGCCGCCTTGTATAACATCACCCACACAACACGCAGGTTGGGGTGCAAGATAGACCCAACTATAAACAATCAATAACGCAACACTTTTAATAATATATAATTTTTTATTAAAAAGCTACTACCCTGTACTACGATACACGTGTGATCCGAACAAATGTAAA
The DNA here is from genome assembly GCF_040183065.1 of Periplaneta americana. Lineage (NCBI taxonomy): Eukaryota > Metazoa > Arthropoda > Insecta > Blattodea > Blattidae > Periplaneta > Periplaneta americana. The sequence continues at coordinate 119,343,773 of NC_091129.1, forward strand.
ATTTTTAAATTTATTTTCAGAACGAAAAGTTACATTTGTTGAGATCAAATTTCTACACATTAAAAGGACAAAACTAAAATTCCTTCAAATAATTTACTATCATAATTAAAGAGAGGAATTTACCCACAGAGACTACAAGATTAGGTATGTATAGAGTGTTCATTGTACGTACGAAAAACATATCCCCATTCAATTGCTGCGATACAAATCACATTTCAGTTGTAACCTGGCCATACCTCAGTCTTCACGTCATTCATGACGTAACGACAGTCTAAGCACACTTAACCTAATATTTTCATGTTATTGTATAAATTTCTATCCTTAATCGTAAATTCATAATACAATGCTCTCTTAAATTGACTGAGTATATTGGAAATTCAATCAATGGCTTTCCTAAAACATGCTATGAAATATTTTTATAAGTATTTAAAAGGAAGCAAAAACGAACAAAATTGTATAAAACAGTCGATCAGTCCTAGTGAAATGGAGGAGTACACGAGAGCGGAATAAGCAGACCTGATTTTCGAATACGGATGAACCAATGGGAACAGTAGGCAAGCTCACAGATTGTATCGGGCCTAGTACCCACGTAGGAGACATCCGGCCCATACCATTTTTCCAACGACTGTTCCAAAAGTTAAGGGAAGGAGGACACGTGGTAGCAAATTACAATTCCATTTCCACACAACTATTTTTGCTTATAACTCTCGACTCGGTCATTTCCGGACCATGGTTCCTATCTCAAATTGATACATGTACCTTTCGCCATCATCCCTGAAAGTTTGTAACAGCAATTCGGAAACATCCTGTATATACAGGATGGAAGTGAAATTAATAGAAAACCTATATTACGTTTTGTGATTAAATGCAGAATTAATTAGAAAATTAAGTTGGAAGTTTCAGCAGTCTGGCAACATCGCCGCAAACATACTCCTATTTCTTCTTGTGATACATATGTAAGAGGTCAACGGACCCAGGTCTGTCTCCCTATGAGACGTACCTCCCACCTCCCTCTCTGACTACGATGTTACAAGCTGGTCACATATGTGGCTTGAAATTAGTGGTTTTTAAATTAAATTTTCCATGAAAACTGTCCGCGCTATTGAAATACGCTAGATGAATAAATGATCCTTTATTAGATTTTCTATCGATATGGACAAAAATATCGATTCTACTGGCAATAGTTACTGAATAAGAGGGTATTAAACATTGAGGGGGGGAAAAATAAAAACATTTTTCCTCAGAAAACTATAAACTTTCTACCAATATGGTATTACTTTTTTTTTTGTTACATACATACACAGGTTGATTCACGAGGATTTACCGTCACTTACGGAGCTTATGTTCGAAGACATTCTGAGCAAAAAATGTCAAATAATCGCTTGTCGTAATCTCAATATTTTAAAAGTTACATTAATTTGAAGTTGTTAGTAAAATATCGTACATTTGTTCTTTAGTTTTAAGGGTAAAAAATATTACAAATAGAGAATGAATTATTCAGAAGTGTCATTTTTTTTCAATTTACTAGTGTTCTGAAGCTAAAATGTGTTGTTAATTGCTTTGCAAAGATTTTATTTTTAAAATATTAACTAAAAATGGCATAATTCTCACGCACTTATAAAAAATAGTACGACTTTAGGAGCTTGATTCTTTACAGTTTAATTACGCATCCTAATGTACAGTCTTAAAGAATTTACAAGAGTGGCGTGATGTGTAATAATTGTTGTGATAAATGCGTAAGAAAATTTAATTTTCTAGTTAAAAATCTGGAAAAAAAAATCTGTACGAAACAACTATGGACTTCACAACACATTTTTAGCTTCGTAATACTAGCTAATTAAAGAAATAATACTTCTGAATAGTTCATTATTTATCTGTAATATTCTTTTACTCTTAAAACTCGAGAATATTGGTATTTTACAAACAACTTCAATTTAGTGTAACTCTGAAAATATTCAGATTTGAGACAAATGTTTATAGGACATTTTTTGCTCAGAATTTCTTCGAAAATAAGCTCCGTAAGGGACGTTATATCCTCGTGAATCATCCTGTATATACAATATACACATACGTACGTTACGTAACACACAAACATAACATAACATAACATAACACAACATAACATAACATAACATAATATAACATAATATAACATAACAACTTGTAAATAGCTTAGTGAAAGTGAAATTATAAAACTTGTAAATAGGTTAGTGAAAGTGACAGTGAAATTTCAAAACTTGTAAATAGGTTAAACTTTGACATGCTACAAATTAGATCAAGCTGAAAGTGACAGTGAAAGTAGCAAAGTCTATATTACAAGCTATAAACAACAAAAGTGACATAAAATAAGAGTGATCTAGGGAGGAAAACTTAAAACAATTTGTAAATTTGGAATAGGCTTCTTGCATGTAGTATTACATTCGTAATGGGGCATGCAGTTATACAGCAACTCATGAAAAAAAAATAACATAACGTATATTACTCACATATATTCACACATTTTTCCGGCATGGGTTATATAAGAATGGTTCAACATTCTCGAGAAGAAAGGAGAAGAAACGGTAAATATTTAATACAAAGTGAGTCTGCAGAGTCTTTCTACTAAAACTCCATTTCGACTCACCTTAGTTTATAACCCAAATCTCCGATGTACAATGCCAATGGATAAGAAATACATAAATTCTAAAGCACATTACAGAGAAGCGATTCATTTTTACCAGAACCGATTATACCTTCGTCACTAACACAGAGCACTATTTCTTTAAAAACTTTAAAAGTGAATCAATAAATCTATTGTATGAGACACATTACATAATTGCAGTGTTATGGCAGAGTCGTTACAGAGTATGACCCACGACGCTGTTGTAAAATAGAAGAAAGCTAAGGAAAGTTTTCAAGCTTCAGAAACGTATAAAAACTGTCATAAAGTCTGGGTACTGTTATACCGAATACAGCGGCTGTCTAATGGTTTATGCCCATTTTTACTGCTTCCCCTTCGACTTTTGTATGTTTTAAAATGTAATATTGCCTTCTCTTTCTCTGTCTCCCTCTATACAAAGTTCCAGTAATTTCTATACCAGAAGTTTTGACATGCAAAAACATATCATATCTTGATTTTTAATGCTAAACTATTCTACTGCGTGTTTGAAAATATATAGAAATTCTTAAACAAGCGTCCGGTATTAAATATTGTAGAACAATTTATGATAATGTCTTTACTTTTACATCGATTCGCCCACAACATGCGAAATGATGATTTCATTTTATCAAGTAGAGATTTGGCTAATCTACTTTCTTTGAAATATTTGATCGTAAAAGATTAAACTCCTCTCTTCTTCTTTTTGAAGAATCTATCTCAAGATCTTTTCCGTTGTTAAGGAGTTTCCATAAAACACAAACTCATTTAATATACAGTGTGCCCCAGAATCACCGTCGACATTATTTGAATGGGCAAACTGAATTATGCCATCAAGGATGGGTAAACATGCCGACTTAATTACTTTTTATACTAAAAATAAACCTCAATTGAATATAACTTTCATCCTTCAAAATTCATCCAACATGACACGTGAGCCGCACAAGTAGATCAAAAATATAACTTGAAGAAATGGATGTTGCTTTTGGGACATGCTATAGATTAAGAGAAACATTTTGGACTTAAAAAAAACGGGACTGATTAACAAAATCCAAAAATTGACAAACGTTTTATTGACAAATTTGTAGTGCACATTTACCTTTGTATTGTGCATTAGAATGATATTTTGTCCATTTATTCTGCAGAGATAGATGCTAAACTTTGTGTCCAAACCTGTGAAGTAACGGTTAGAGCGTCTACCCGCAAAACCAGGTGGCCCGGGTTCGATTCCCGGTCGGGGCAAGTTACCTGGTTGAGGTTTTTTCCAGGGTTTTCCCTCAACCCAATACGAGCAAATGCTGAGTAACTTTCGGTGTTGGACCCCGGACTCATTTCACCGGCATTATCACCTTCATCTCATTCAGACGCTAAATAACCTGAGATGTTGATAAAGCGTCGTAAAATAACCTACTAAAGAAAGCTAAGTTTTGTTGCCGTACTTCACTGGTTTATGTATTTAAGCAATGAGTTTTGGTCTATTTTTAAATTTTGTCATAAAATTCTACACACGATACTTCACTGAAATGTGTCGCACACTCCACCATGTCCAATATGAAACGTACTTTCTACAGTTCCTCCATTCCAGTCATAAAAGGAAACTCACTTTTTATGTTGCTATAGAAAATAAATTTTCGTTTCGGCACATTTATATAAAGTGATTGCACAGATATAATACCTCTAAATTTTATCACTTCATCTTCAAAAACACAACAACACTATAATATACCATAATATCGTCACGCATCTCATGAACCTCATCAAATGCTACAAGTATCCTGGCGAGAAGTGTTTCTTCATCGGGAGCTGGTGTCTCGTACAAGAGGCTTTTGATATACCCCAGAAGAAGAAATCAAGAGGCGTCAGATCAGGGGAGCGGGGTGGCCAATCAATTGGACCTTCCCTTCCGATCCAACGTATGTCACGTACTTCAAGAGAAAAGTGTGCAGGTGGTCCGTCTAGTTGCATTCACATCAGAAGAAGCACGATAAGTGGTACATTCTCTAAAAGTTCTGGAAGAACGTCTCCTATAAAGACCTTGTACTCCCCCTTTTCAAATGCGGAGGCAGAGGACTGTCTTCATCATTTCATAGTGTATCGAACCAAGTGTCTCACTGCAAAGTAAGCTCACATCTGCAATGTAGTTCCTGACATTCCCAAGCGTGCACCGACTCAGGATTACTTCCTAGACCATAAGTTCCTATTCCAAAGTTGTTGTATTTTGATTCATATATAAACTCCTTAAGTTTGTGCGCAACCTCTCGAATCACCCTGTATACCTTTCTTGTGTTGACAGATAAAAAAAAAGACATTATATCATTATGTATTTCCTTTTTATCCTCTGGTAGACTGGAAGAGAAAGCCTTACGAGTTTAATGCCCGGTTTCTGGTCCACCTCAGTTAACTCTCAGTTACTTAACTGCTCTTATAAATTTAACTGCACGGCATGAGTTTCCGGAAAGTTAAATGTAGATTTATCAGCGCTTGTAACTAACAGTTCAGGTAACTTCAAGTTCAGTATCTATTGTTGTCCATTGATGTCTCCACTAGTATTTTGTAAGTGATTTTTTTTGTTATTTATAGTTACTTTTGTTTGCAGAAGTTTTCAGCAGTAATATGACTGATAGGTACACAGTGAGCTCTGTAGAAGAAGATACAAGGCTTTTTAAGTAAAGAACCATATGATAAACCATAGTGTACTTGTACACTTCCATCTCAATCGTAATATGATTAAAAATGCAATAATTGTCAGTATTTGGCATGATCATCGAGGTAAATAATACTAGTGGAGAGGGAGCTAGATGTAACTTCTGCTTCAAAACTTCAACCGTATTCAGCTGTGGTGGCTATGGCAGCCATACTGATAAACATGTCAAAATATTTTACATTCGTCCATATGAATTCTTTCATGTATTCAAATCGACTTTTCAGAGTCCGAAATACCATTGGTATTGGTGGAACACCCAAGAATAAAATATTCCCCGATTTTCGACATAGAATCTTTAGTTGATGACGAAAATTAAACTTGAAATGTTCAAAATTTGTGTTTACAAACACACATTATTATCCTAATATGTCATAGAAAGTAACACATTTACCGTAAATTACGTAAATAAAACGCCAAATTTTTAAAACTATACAGATAATATAGTAAATCAATTTATTGTGATCTATATTAGACTATTATTTAATATCGGTTATTATAGTTTACAAAACAGTATGCAGTAGCGTCGCATCTCGGTATTTGTTCAAATCAGTAGGCTACTAACAGAGAGGTAACTACAGGACGAAGCATAGAGACCAGTTGAAGCAAAGATAACTGTAAAGATGACGATAACTGCTGTTTCGGAAACTCATTTTAAACATATAACACGTTAAATCATAGATAACTCTATATGTACAGGTAACTGTCTTTTCAGAAACTCTACCAGAATAAGTAAACTATTATTATTATTATTATTATTATTATTATTATTATTATTATTATTAAAAGCAATAACAATGCCGCTTTTGTACACTATATGAACCTCTGTTTGATCTGCGATACCAGTGTGACAGTACGTATTTTACGTTGCTAACGCATCTCCGACACACACTCTCGATTTTCTAAAACCAAGTGCCAATAAAGCGTCAAGAAAATGTGAATTAAAGTCATGGTCCATGTATATAATATCTGAAAATAGCGATTGATCCTTTGCGTGTTTGTTTTTAAAATAATGTGTTTAATCTGTAACTACAGTCAGAGTATTGTTATTAATATCTCTTTGTTGTTACCTAGTGCTTTAAAAAGAATGTCTGTAACTTGTAATTTTAAGTTAATTTTTCTACTATTCCTTTACTGTTTACATGTGTTTTTAAATCTTTTGTATTGCCCCTACTATTATATATTGCCCTTCAAGAATTTCGTTATTTGTTAGTTGTAAGTCATTACTTGTCTTATTATTTTAATTATTGTACTTGTTCCTGAATCACGTATGTAACTTGTAACCGTAAATCATTGCTTGTAATATCCCTTTATTACTCTTAACTGTCCCATTGTCCATGAATTAAGTATTAATTTGAAAGTGAAAGCCAAACTTTGTTATATTAATCTACTATTGATTATCTTTTTGAGGTCGGTTATAAAACCGGTATGGCATAGTTGCGCCCCGCGGTCAATTGGGAGGCCTAGGCATGGCATAATTGCGCCCCGAAGAAACCAGGTAGCAGAAGGGACATGGCATAGTTGCGCCCCGAAGAAATCAGGTAGCAGAATGGACATGGCATAGTTGCGCCCCGATGGACATAGTACACACGAAAGTGATTGTCATAATATAAACAGATTACTTACAAATATTACAGTGATAGCTGCATTGAAATCAGGTAGGCCTAGCATATGATCAATTTTACTATTTAAAATAACACTTTTTATCGATCACACACAATAAATGAACTGCAATTTTTGTTTATACATCGATATCTTAACCCTATGGTACAGGATTTCGAAAATTGAAACTTAGAACCATTGTGAATTATTAACTCTTTAACCCTTTTCACTAAACTTAACATTTATTTTAAATTAACCTCACTATACGCCACAGACGGTGTGAAAATCACTAATAAAATGTCAAAGACTGCTAAGCCCCCTATATTCCAACGGCTCACTCATTTGAATATGTCAGTTACTAAAGTACTGCCAACTTCATGATGTTCATTTTAACGGTAGGCTATTTATAATCACTGCATAAACAGTAGAACAACAGTTAATAAAATATTGCCAACTTCATGGTGTTCATTTTAACGGTAGGCTATTTATAATCACTGCATAAACAGTAGAACAACAGTTAATAAAATATTGCCAACTTCATGGTGTTCATTTTAACGGTAGGCTATTTATAATCACTGCATAAACAGTAGAACAACAGTTAATAAAATATTGCCAACTTCATGGTGTTCATTTTAACGGTATCGATAATGGATATTAAATCGCATAAGAAATCAATAAGGTTGGTTGATTACGAGGCTCGAGTTTCCGTAGTGTCTTTTTCTCTACGTACTTCATCGGGACTCAACTATGCCATCCCCTTTTCTCTACCTGATGGGAACGGAGCGCAACTATGCCCACAAAACAGGGACCCTTTTTTATCTGCTGCATTTTATCTGACCGTGGGGCGCAACTATGCCCTGCCCTATAAAATATGTATTTTGATGCCAACTATAACCCTAATATACCTCAGGGTGAAGTAGGGTTTATTAAATTGGATAATAAAAAAGTGCCAATAAAAATTAAAAAATTTACGTATTAGATCTTGCTGTGTAAAATTATTGTTTCTAGCAAAGTGTTTTGGTTATAAGAACGTTTAAAGTATATAAATTTCGAAGTTGTAACATTATAAATGTGCTCGCATATGTTACATAATATGTGACATATAAAAAGTTTTTGAGTGACATAAAAAACTTTTGTGCGAGATCGTGCGTATTTGCTTGTTTTCCGCACAGAACCAATACGCGGTAAGTGTGAAATACCACATTCAGTATTCCCAACCTAACACACATAACAATTTCCCTCTTCTTACCGCTTAAGCGCGACATTCATTTTACTGCTTTAGGCTTTTAACATATTATTTTTAGAGACGTTTAACATAGTAATAATTATAAATTGGAAACTTACCACTGCAATTTCACCTAAATTGCAATGTTAATTATTGTTTTTAAATATTTGCAAAAATTAAGTAAAGTCTATTACTCCACGAAACTTATTGCATTCCTGATACAAGTAACATTAAGGAAGCCGTGAAAAAATCAACAAGATTCCAGACGCGGATGTTATTACTGCAATATGTTATATAAATAATATTGTTAAAATATTAAAATGAAAAATAAATCATTACATAACCTTACCGTTTGTTTTAAGTTCGCATTTATAGACTGGGGGGGGGGGAAAGACAGACGTATATCACGGCCTGCTGGAGTATAGTAAACACAGAAAACATTTTACAGCAACAATGTTGAAGAAAGATATTTTGGTGTTCCGAAGTTGGCGTCATTAAACAGAAACCGACATGGAGATTTCATTGCAACTAATTAGAAATTCGTCTTTCAGGTATGTAATAAACGATCTTCGCACAAAATAATGTACGATACACGAGCGGTATGTTTGTTTTCATGTTCTCGGAAATTAAAAAAGCTCAACTACGTTTCGCTTTTTCAATCTTTTTCTCGACCATGAAAACGTCAACATACCGCTCTTGTAACGTATATTACTATTTCCTTAAATTTTTATTGTAGGCTACCTTGGATTTTGAATATACCATGCAGGTTTTGCTTAATGGTAAGTTTTAGTTGTCATGGTAATATTTTACACAGCTTAGGTACAATCAGGACATAGTTAAAAATGCAAGGAAAAAGTTTTTGATGTTACTTTATTATATTGTACCGTGTGAAGTTTGCGCAGTCAACATTTCTTGTTTTCGAGATAAAAACACTGTGGAACCTTTTTACGCCCTCGTTACTAAGCAACCATCCCTCCCACTATAATGACGACGCACATATTTCCCATAGCTATCAAGTCGTGTGCGCTCTACTTAAAACATCTCTCGCGCCATGTAAACATTTCCGTGACGCAGCGTCACAGTGGCTCCGCGTCACGTGTGCAGTATCTCTGGCAAGTGACGCGACATTCTTCCACATCGGTGAATATCATTTCAAACTCTCTTGTTTTCTTTTGCGGTGTCGCTGTTGTCCCCGTAATTTGCACAAACTGTAGATAATTTTGTCAGAACTTGTTAAAATTCAACTTCTCATACTACGTTAACCAGATGGTGAGTTCCCATCACAGAATCCATAATTTAATGCCTGAAATGTTATATACAATGATACGACAGCTGTTTACACTATTATTATTTATTTATTTGTCTAATGGCTACTACATGATTTACTCTCACTGACTGAGCGAAAAACAAGAAAGTGGTGAACAAAACTACGGATTAAGTAATTAAAAACATTCGGGCTCTGGCTTCCCAGTAGCGGTCGACTTCCTTGGAGGATTTCAGAGCAGAGCATTCTGCAAGATGTTGTCTATCCACGTCTTCCTGTTGATGGCACAAAATGCAGGATGCTGATGGAAGGATGCCAAGACGATTGAGGTGTTTACCCAGGATGTCATGTTCAATGTTAAGACGAAAGCTTGCAACTGCCAGTCTTCTGGGTTCAGGAGGTATATCCTTCAGTAATTTCCTACGTTGTTGCGAAACGTTTATGTCCAATTGAGGACCGTTTTTGCAAAACTTGCTAACTGAAAAAACTAAATTTTACAGGAGAGACAAAACACTGTAGTAAGCAAATTTTCCTGTAACTCTTACTTATAGCAGAAAGCAAGTTTTGAAAAAACGATCACACTTTGTCACTCTACAATGAAGAGAAATAATGACATTTTACTAAAGCGCCTTTAACATCATGTAGAGGCCTACCTTATGTTGACGAATCCATCAAAATCTCAATTTTGAAAATTTTTCAGTTAGCAAGTTTTGAAAAAACGGTCCTCAATTCTTGTTGGTGATTATTTTTTTGTAGTTGCTTGATGACATTCAATAACACTTCATAAAACTGATACTAAAACTATGTGTTGTACTAGTAGACTATATTGTAAATCTCGTCTGTATATATTTCATCTAGACTGTGACTATAAATTAAGATTTTATAGTAGTATTAAGTTTTTTGACTTGTTCCATATTCCAGCTGTAAGCATGTATGAATACCATGGAATGTTAATAAATACAATACAATAAAATACTGTTTTACTGAGCTAAATGACAAAGGTTTCCGTGGGTTTATTTTGAGATTGGCATCCTTCTTAGCTAATGTGTCAGCCTGTTCATTCCCATGTGGATTACAATGTCCTGGGATCCATTGTAACACAACTGTTTTGCCATGTTCTTTTAAAGTTGCAAGTATTTTTTGACAATTATTGATTTGTTCTGTGTAGGGGTGGTCAGTTTTATTTATGGACAAAATGGCTGCTTTTGAGTCCGAGAGGATGACAGCGTTTGTGAATTTATCCATATGGAATAAAAGTTGATTTAAGGCAACATGTATAGCTTCAATTTCTCCATCATAGGCAGATAGATTATAACCAACTTGGAGACAAGAGCAAAAAAGATTATTAAAAATACCAGCTCCTACATTTCCTTGAGGGTCTGTTTTTGAGCCATCGGTATAAATTCTTATCCAATAGTCTTCCGGATATCTGATGTTGACGGTTTCAAGGGCCAATTGTTTTAAATTTTCTTTACTGTGTTGATTTTTGGTGATTTGTTCTGATTGAATTATATCTATCTGGAATGGGTTTTGTGGAAGCATTAGAGATTGAAGGAGATTGGGTACATCGAGTTATTCTTTTAGTTTCTCTGCATATTGGATGAATCCGTGTTGCGTTTTCAGATACCTTTCTGTGTTAAGGTATGTGAACCAATAGTCATTACTTCTGATCAGTTTTTCATAAAGAATAATGTATCTTTCTTCCATTGTTATTACAAGAGGTTTAATGTCTGTGAGGTAAAGCATACAATTAATGGGAGTAGATTTCACTCCTCCTGTGATAAGTCTGAGTGCCTGGTTTTATTATTATTGTTGAGATTAAAAAGGATATTGAAAATTCTGCATACCGTCGGCTTAGAAGCAAAACTCATTAAGTTAAAAATATTACCTGTGAGAAAAAGACGTTTGAAAGTTCTTGACAAAACTGAATCCTCAAAATATTATTTCTTAGTACGTTTTCTTCTCTTTATGTATACTTAATTTTGCAATTCTAAGTTTATACATATAGGGTGTCCCATTTATCTTGTGCATCTATTATAACCTATTTGTTTGGATAGGTATTGGAATTTTTGTTTTTGAGAGTTACGTTAGAACGAGGGGCTAACTTGAGTGTAAAGATTTGATGCATGTAACTACAATATGGTACAAGATACATGTGACGTCATCAATTTTTCAAATAGCACTACATACTTTAATCATGTTATATTGATTACACACATTAAGACAAGTTCAGAAATGTATCAAAATGTCACTTCCCCAATCAATAACAACAACAAAATGTAAAATGAATGTCATCACAATGTGCCGTTTGTTGTGGTGCCCCATTCATCTTGTGCATTAACTTACACAAAATGAAAGACGACTGACGCCCGTACACGTCGTGTATTGTGTGTTTGCTGTCTAACATGTAAACAAACCACAACAACTGTCGACGCAACTATCCACCTACAGTGGCCTGCACGTTCTCCGAACTTGTCGCCACTCGACTTCTTCCTGTGAGGAACAGTAAAGGACAGTGTACCAGAACATTCTGACAACACCAGACGACATGCAGCAACGCATTTGAAAGGCTTATGTGTTTATTCAGCCAGCAACATGCAGGGCAGTCATACGGTCTTTCGGGGAACGCCTTCGGTTGTGAATTAATGTAAATGATCACCATTTGGAACATCTTCTGTGACTCTCAAAGCATAACATTATCAGATTGGAAATACGTTTCTGTTTCGTTTTGTTGTTGTTATTGATTACGAAGGTGACATTGTGATACATTTTTGAACTCGTCTTAATATGTGTAATGAATGTAAGATGATGAAAATATGTAGTGCTATTTGAAAAATTTATGACGTCACGTTTATCTTGTACCATAATGTACTTACATGCACCAAATTTCCACACTCATGTTAGCTCCTCGTTCTAACATAGCCTAACGCTCAAAAACAAAAATTCCAATATCTATCCAAATAAAAAAGTTATAATAGGTGCACAAGGTAAATGGGACATCCTGTATACAGCCTTACTAATAAAAACTCTTATATTAATGTACAGGGTGATCCGTTTGGGTGCGGATAAAGTTAAAACACCGTAAACATTTATTTGTTGAAACTTTGTGCATACAACACTGAAAGATGGGAGATTCCTCAGAGCTCAACATGACCCCCATTGCGCACCCTGCACAACTCATAACGGTGATGTAATTCAGCCCATGTCCGTTGTAACATAAGAGGGGTGATTTGTTGAAAAGCTTGAGTAATTTTTACTCTCAGATCATCAATGCTTCTGGATTTCTGTGAATAGACAATGTCTTTAACAAAACCCTACACGAAGAATCAGGATGGGTTAGATCTGCGGAGTTTGGGGACCAAGCCAAGAGATAGTTGCTTCTCGTACTGGGTGTCGTCTTCGACCTCCTGCATGTTTTTTTTTTTTTTTTTAACACAGAACCTGATTCTACAAATGTTCCATAACACAACATCATGGAATCGTATTTGGGTACATTACACACACTATACTCACGGCGAAATTCCCTTTGAATTCTTTTAACACTCTCAAATTTAGCACACCAAAGAACACATTGTGCCCGCTGTTGATTTGTAGTAGCCATTTTAATCATCTACGATTTTTCCTCAAATCCATTTTAATATTATCTTCCCATATACGTTTCGGCCTACTCAAAGGTTTTTTTCCCTCCGGTCTCCCAACTAACACTCTATATGCATGCATTTCTGGATTCGCACATTACGTGCTAAATGCCCTGCCCATCTCAAACGTTTGGATTTAATGTTCCTAATTATGTCAGGTGAAGAATACAATGCGTGCATCTGCGTTGTGTAACTATTTCCATTCTCCTGTAACTTCATCCCTCTTAGCCCCAAATATTTTCCTAAGAATTTCAAAGTAACTCTTTTTTTAATTAGGAAAAGTAAATTTCCTTCAATTACTCCATTTGTGCAGTTACAAAATGTCATCAGAGTTCCTGTATGGTGAAATGCGCTTGGTATTCTGTCCTCTATATCTGTGGTTCTGTCTAGCCAGGCGCAACTGCTTCAAGGCCGGATATTCGAACGAATGTCCAACCTCGCCGGTTGATCTGCAACCGGTCGAATATAAACCGGTTGTAAGCGCTGTTCTGCAGCACTCTGGTGCCGAACCAAGCGTTCCGATATTACGTCATATTTGATTGTATATGTTTGTATAGTTTGGCTGATGACTTGTATATGCTTTTAAAATGATTACTAGTCTGTGTAGCTCTACTGATGAATTGTAAATAGGCCTACTGTAAATTGAATGGTAGTCTGTATAGCTCAATTGATGAATTTTATATGCTGTAAATTGTATAGTAGTCTGTATAGCTCAACTGATGAATTGTTTATGATTATAAATTGAATTAATCTACTTGATATTATTTGCACAAATTTGTACAGCTTAATGAAAGTATGCTACTTTGTATTGTATATATTTGTATAGTTTTGGCCGATGAATTGTATATGCTTTAAATTGAATAGTAATCTATATAGCTCTATTGATAAATTGTTTGTGTTTGTAATTTGAAGTAGTTTGCATGATATGTATTATCATTTTCTGTATATCACAACTGGTTGAATTGTTTATGCCTTAAATTTAATTAACTTACTTGTTTTGAATTATACATATACCTCAACTGATGAATGATCGTTTTCGTTTGCAAATTTAATAATCTGATTGGCTATGTATTGTATATTTTTAGTATGTAGCTCAGTCGGCAGACTCGCTGGGCTGCTGATCCAGAGCTGCGTTTGGGCTTGGGTTGGATCCCCCTTTGGTCTTTGGTTTCTTCCGAGGTTTTCCACAGCCGTGGGACTGAAGCCGGATGGTCTATGGCGAGTCCTTGGCATCAACCCCTTTGATTAGATTACCCCCCTTTGATTTGATTACCTGGTTGGGTTTTTCCGAGGTTTTCCCCAAACCAAAAGGCAAATGCCGGGTAATAGTTTGGCGAATCCTCGTACCTCACCTCATCTCACTACATCTCGCCAAAATATTGTAAAAAATTGCACAAAATTGTAAAAATTGTAGAAAATTACTAAATTGTAAAACTATACAAATTTGTAAAAATTGTAATTGTAATATTGTAAAATTTTGACTTGTTCCACATCTTTAAGCTTCATTGCTCATGTAAGTTATATGGAATAAAATGAATGAATGAATGAATGAATGAATGAATAGCTAATACGTCATTGCTATTATTAGCACGCGTGCCATAATAAATCGATTACGAACTATATTGGATATAGTAACAACCTGTTTATAATGCTAGTATGGCATAAATGTATTGTAATTATTACTAGTAACAACTACTGCCTGTCTTCATTAAATATAAAAGCAAGATGAATTAATTGAAGACATTCAATTCTGCTAGTGTCCTCACCAGTTGTTATTAAATTGTGCAACATATTCATCTGTTGGGAAGCCCAAACAGATGTTGTGTTAACCTCACACGCAACTATGTCAGAAAACAAATCTTTTTTCCGCTATTTCACAAATATTAAAACACTGGAAGGGCTTACCAACATACTGGAATTAAAAAAAAAAAACAAGGTACACCACATTTACCATGAACAAGATAAATCCATTTTGTTGGCCTCCAACCCCCAGAACGAAATATCGGATTTCACAAAAATCCCTCGGCCAGACATTTAATAGCCGCCGGAGATTTCCATGCGGTCAGCAGACTACCCATAAGCGGATGTTAACTGTAATCAGGGGCACAGACTCACGGGCCCCTACAGGGGTTCCTACGCTACGATGGTGGAGGTTTTAATGTCGGAAATTCCTGAATGCGGCAGATTATAGGAGTAGCCTAGTGGGAACCCCTTTGACGAGAATAATGGGATACGTGCAGCTTATCTGCAGCATCCCTCAAACATCCTACAAATTGTTGGGCCACTATTGACTTACCCTTGTTAAGAGAGATGCTACTACGTATTTATTCGTCAAAGGGTGAAAATCGTATTGTGTAGCTTCATCGGCTTTCCCAGGCTTCGGTTTTAATACAATTCTCATTGAAATTGCGTGAGTGATAAACCGAAATCCTGCTTGCTCTTTTTTGTGACTAAAAGTTTTCATTCTCTACTGTGTTTGAATTTCTGTCACGTCTTTGTGTTTAGACATGTGTTTCATGCCATTTAAAATAGAGTTTTATACAATTCTGACCTCAAAACAAAGGACCTCTGCTTTTTGTGATTTTTCTCGGTACGAATTGTCAAATTCTCGAATGAGATTCCACAATCAAAACTCAATCCGCTGATAGCAAGCACTCAAGTAAAAGACAAATTCGCTTCGATTTACTATAGATGGCGTGAGTTTTGTGGACATAAAATGTTGGAAATATTTCTCGGGAGTATGCCTATTTCAATGTAGGTACACCATCATTTCTCTTTCTCTGTTACCATGCACTGAGTTATCAGGTGTGACTAGCTTATGTATATGAATGAATGGATTTATTAACACAGTACTTATAAATTTTGTATTAATAATAATAATAATAATAATAATAATAATAATAATAATAATAATAATAATAATAATAATAATAATAATAATAATAATAATTAGGACTAGGATTTTGATGAAATCGCATCTTTTTTTTAGTAAGCCAGAAACATAGCTGCTTTAGTATTTATATGTTATGTGATAAACTGAGTGTTTAAGACATATTTATTAGGTATTTCTTTTTGCATTTTTTGTCTGTTTCAACTCATAAACATTTTTTGTTTTATTCGGTCATTTTTTAGGCATTTTCATTTAATTTAGACCATAAATCCCCATTATTAATGTAAAATAATGTTTATTTCCTTTGATATTTTCTTTACATATTTTGTCCATTAATACCAATTATTCTGTATAATATTTTAATCGTTTTTCTACACAAATATTGCCATTTTAACGTAGTACACCCCATGTAATGGATCAGTCCAACCACCCCTTCAATATAGATTCTTCTATACCTGCTAATTCCGGATAAGAGTGGTACACTACATGGAAACTAAAAGTAAAGTAAATCCATGGCGCTACAGCCCATGAAGGGCCAAGACCGACCAGCTGACTGCTGACCTCACGTTCACATGCCGACGGAGAGGTGAACGATCATACATAGAAACTACATCAGGTAAAATAATTAATTAAAGTGTACTACTTAGAAAAATTATGTAAAATTTAATTTAAGTACTAGGTTAAATATTAAGTAGTACAAAACCTCTTTTCTTACTAACAAGCAAACGTTCTGATGGGGGCAGATAGAAAAGTTAAATTTTTTTTTTCTTCCACCATGTTAATAATGTCAAAAGAAGTGTTTATACAAATTTTGGCCACTCGACCACAATTACGAGACCGTCCAGAACGTGATTTTCCTTGGGGTCGTTTATAGAACAAAACATAATTTCATGGAAATATTTATTGAAACAGATACAGCAATTGTTGCGCTATTTGTCAACATATCCTCTACTGTAATTGAGACTTTTTCATACCATGGGATCAATTTTTGTATCGTAGAAGTCAGCCGCCTCAGTCCGAAACCAGCGTTTGACTGCGTCTGCACCTCTCTCTGTCGATCCTTTGATATGAGAAATGTCTCAATTCCGATGGAAAATATGTTGAAAAATAGCTTAACAAGCTCTGTCCGTTCTAATAAATTTGTCCAATGAAATTGTTTTTTCTTTCTGTTAACGGCCCCTGGCGAATTTATGTTTTTACGGCCCTCGTAATTGCGGTCAAGTGGCCAAAATTTGTAAAAGCACTTCTTTTGACATTTGCTCGTAAGTCAAGTATGTAAGATCAATTTTTAGGGCATTTTAAGGGCATTTTTTTTTAGATTTTTAGGTCATAAATACATTGTTTTAGGACATCTTTGTATGATTTATAGGTCATCAATATCCTAGCCCTAATAATAATGATAATAATAATAATAATAATAATTATTATTATTATTATTATTATTATTATCATTATTATTATACTAATAATAATAATAATAATAATAATAATAATAATAATAATAATAATAAATTTTATTTCACCTGGCAGAGTTAAGGCCTGGAAGTCTTCTCTTCCACTTCAGCCAGATCTACAAATCAATACGTAATATAACTTCCATGTAGTTAGAGAAGATAAATATTTTATGGGAAAATAAAACGAACAAGAGCAGTGCTTCTTTGCTCCTGATATTGAGGCGAGCATTAGGTAACATGAACACACAGGCAGGCAATGTGGGAAGCCTGAGAGGGATTGTCCTATTACAAGTGTTTGTAATCCAATAGTCTACTCCACCTACCACTGCTTTGCATCGGCGGGCCAGGAATTCTAACACGCCGCAGTCAAGAGCATGTAGAATTTTGATCCGGGATTTACTCAGTGACGTAGTTGAATGCAGAACTGCTTTAAATACTTCTCTTTCAGTATATTTACTATATCTTCTTCTTATCTTAATTACTTATGGCTAGGGACCGGATTTTTATGTAATATCAAAGTGTGAAATATGTACATATTTATGTAAGAAAAATAAGCTGAATATGTACCAAAATATGTAAAATCATGAAAATATTTAATATCAATATCTAGCAGGTATAGGATACGCAAGACTCTCCAATTGTGATTTCATAGAGCACCCGAATTTTTTACCACACACTTGACACATTACTATTTTTCCATCTGTAGTGAAAACTTCGTCCATCGCAATCCATGATTTTATTTTTGTCGTTAGGATTGAAGATACAGGGGCCTTTTAGTTAGTTTAAAGCAGTAGATAAACTCACTTGCACTTTATACTGTAAGTACTAAAACTAGAGAACTGAGTGAAATGAATGACACAACAGTACTGCAACCACTGTTTCGCTTTACTGGATTAGGAGAAAATAAGAGGAGATGTGGGAAACATGCATTTTAGCTGCTCCCTGTAAGAAACAAAGTAACTACTAAAACCTCAAACTATAGGCATTTACAAACTGTTGTTTGAAAAGTGACATTCCTTTCTCATTCAGAAGGGTAGGATTATTCCAGCCGAGAACCATACTTTTAATTGCTCGGAAAATTCCATTTCCGTATAGGTCTACTAAATTTAAAGTAAAGAGGTCAGGCAATTACCTTAATCCTTCAACATCTTTTCAGTTTATTCCTTTACTCCAGCTCCTTTTCAAAATTCGGCTACTTTATTGCGGCTCATGTCAGACTTGACACGGGTTTTCTCTGGAAGGATTAGGAAGAGGCTGGGTAAGTTTGCAAATTGCATGGGAACGGCTAGTTAAGACGTGTGCAGAACAATTATAGTTCAAGACAAATCACGTCGTCCTCGTCCCACTCCACCGCATGAAAGCAACGCTATTTTCTGAGTGATTTTTACAATACAAGGTAGTTGTATGAGAAAGGTTGCCTTTTGTTCACTCATATTTATAATGGGCGGTATGGGTTGAGTGACTCTATTACTTCCTGGAACTAAGAAAATTATGTTTCGTCCGGAAATATATCCTATCTTGGGTATGTAAAAGGACTTTTTAATTTTAAATGTTCCCAGCAGATTGTTTTTTTTTTTTTTTTTTTTTTTTTCATTTTAGAGATGTAAAAATGAATAAATCCCCTAAATATGTAGATTTATGTAATACCAAGGCATAATATGTAATGTGGGATAAATATGTAAAAATATGTAGTATCAAATTTTAATATATTTATGGTAATTACAAGATTCGCAAAGATTTGTTATTTATATACAGTTAGGTTGATAGGAATATAATATGTAATTACATAAAAATCCGGTCCCTACTTATGGCTTTTAAGGAACCCGCGGGTTCATTGCTGCCCTCACACAAGCCCGCCATCGATACCTATCCTGTGCAAGATTAATCCAGTCTCTATCATCTCTATCATATGATGGGAGATGTGCCACACTTAACCTTTTTCAAACAGCTGAATTATTTGCACTTTTTTTTTTCGACACTGCACAACATACTGTATTTTCGTTTGACACCCAAGCAGTTGGACAAGGACTGAATGAAGAGTCCTCTTGAACTGAAAGGTACACGAGTTCTTGGGGTCATTTCTTTGAAAACAGGAAGTGAGTATTTTTACAAGTCGAATAAAACACCCCCTCCCACAAATTTCTGTTGCCAGCAGTGGCAACATTCCTGCTACATATTGGTAACGTGAAAGCCCTGTACTTACCATCTCTAGAAAAAAAAAATCTTACTAAACTAATGTACAATAGTGGCAAAAAAAACCGGACCGACCCTTGTAGCTGATACAAAAGAATCCTGTGCTGTGTATTGTGTCAAACTGTGGTAATTTCAATATGGATAGTGAAGCCAGAGGTATGTACTCCTATTTAATGTAAAAATACACAGTTATCTTTGCCGAATAGAGGTAGAAATGTAACATTGATGCCAGATGAAAGTAAAACTCTCAAAGTTTTTTCGTCTGTAAGTTTGAGGCACTGAAGAAAACAAAAGACGGTAAGAATCTAAAAATTGCAATAAATTTCATTGTTACAATTAATTATACAAGATGGATGTGTTTTGTGACTAGCAAAATTTGAATCTGTGACCCTGAAATCAGCTACAAGGGTCGGAGCCACCAGCGTGACTCAGTCGGTTAAAGAGCTTGCCTTCCTGTCTGAAGTTGCGCTCGGGCGCGAGTTCGATCCCCGCTTGTACTGATTACCTGGTTGGGTTTTTTCCGAGGTTTTCCCCAACCGTCAGGTGAATGCCAGATAATCTACGGCGAATCCTCGGCCTCATCTCGCCAAATACCATCTCGCTATCAACAATCTCATCGACGCTGTATAACCTAGTAGTTGATACAGCGTCGTTAAATAACCAATCTAAAAATAAAACAAGGGTCGGTCCGCTTTTTTTTTTTTTGCCACTACTGTACAGTACTTATAATTTTTCTGCAGCAAAAAGAAAAATAAATAAAAAATACCGAGAGAAAAACAGTCGGATAATACGCCGATCAGTTAATAGGGTGATGGATAAACGGGGTTTTACTGTACTTTCTGGAACATTAAATCTTCCTAAATAAGTTTAGCTTCTAAAAATTGTAGTGTTACTACTATGTTTCTAATTGACTGATAATACAGAGGATACACCTTAAATCCTTCTTTTATATGCTTGATGAATATTTCAGACGTTCTTTGTACATATTCATACAATTAAATAGTCAATTTGGTAAAAGAATCCAACTCTTCACTACTGTCTCCTATTACTCCAATGTCAGGAAAATTATATTTTGTCTCTCTGCCATTCACAATGCTTGTTCTACTTTAACGTACTGATAAATCATGTTTATACAGGGAGATGTACAACCAAATTGCACGATATCCCAGGTTACATACTTGTGCCCATGCGCTCAACGCTATGGCGGCCGAAATCTGAAACTCGGCTGGCAGGAAGTATGTTGTTAACGAGTCTCGCAGGGTAGTGGGGAAGGGGGTCAACAGGAAGTTACCCGCGGGCAGCGCCGGCTACCGGCAGAGAGCTGAATTTTAAATTAACGGCAGAAAAACAAATGAAAGTAATGGACTCCTTTCTCTCTCACAGAAGTAATGCGGAGAAATGAAAATGTTTGCTTATTCTTTATTAGTTTGGCGGCATTGTATCAACTCGAGTAGCTAATTAGAAGCTGTACTAGTATTGTAAATTATTAAACGCAAACCCCGGTAATATAACTTGAATGAAACTTTCCAAATTCCATGGAAGCATGGTGCCAGAATAAAATGATGTATGTAAACAAGCTTACTCTATAACTAAGATATAGTTTCTATCGTTCAAAAACAGATGAATGAATTTATGCATCCATAAACATATAATTATCTACTATTTCTAATCTAACCACTCATTTAATTCACATATCCATAACTATAATCAAATGCATACTCGGGCTTACTAACTTATGTATGAAACTATATACGAATAAATACCTATGAATCCATGAATTTAACTACTATTTATGAATTACATGTACTAATCCACATACCGACCTACCTATCAACATATCCATCCAGTCATCTTCCTATCAACCTACATACCGATCTACTTATCAACACATCCATCCATCCATCCATCCATCCATCCATCCATCCTTCAATCTTTGTCAAACTACATACCGACCTACTTATGAACATATCTAGCCATCTATCTACTTAAAACCGACATACCTTCTCAACAAACCCATCCATATTGTCGGCCTGGGTAGCGCAGTCGGTATAGCCTTCTATATTGGAGGTTGCGGGTTCGATTACGGCCCAGGTCGATGGCATGTAAGTGTGCTTAAGTGCGTCAGGCTAATGTCAGTAGATTTAATGGGATGTAAAAGAACTCCTGCGGGACAAAATTCCGGTACACCGGCGACGCTGATATAACGTCGGTAGCTGCGAGTGTCGTTAAATAAACCTTAATTAATTATCCATCCATTCATCTCTCTATCAACCTACATACCGACCTACTTATAAACATATCCACCCACTCATCTCCCTATCGACCTCCATACCGACCTACTTATCAACATATCCAACCATTCACCTCCCTATCAACCTACATACCGACCTACTCATCAACTTAATCATTCATGTCTCTATAGACCCACATACCGACTATTTATCAACTTATTCATCCATGTCTCTATCGACCTACATATACCTAGACTTATTTATCGACATATCCATCCATTCATCCCCCTATCAGTCTAGATACCGACTTACTAATCAACTTATCCATCCATGTCTCTATAAACCTACATCCCGACCTACTTATCAACTTATCCATCCGCCTATCTATCAACCTACATCCCGACCTACTTATCAACTTATCCATCCATGTCTCTATCAACCTTCATACCGACCTACTTATCAACTTATCCATCCATGTCTCTATCAACCTACATACCGACCTACTTATGAACTTATCCATCCATGTCTCTATCGACCTACATATCGATATATCCATCCATTCATCCCCCTATCAACCTACTGTACATTCCGACCTACTTATCAACTTATCCATCCATGTCTCTATAAACCTACATACCGACCTACTTATCAACTTATCCATCCGCCTATCTCTCTATCAACCTGCATACCGACCTGCTTATCAACTTATCCATCCATGTCTCTATCAACCTACATACCGACCTACTTATCAACTTATCCATCCGCCTATCTCTCTATCAACCTACATACCGACCTACTTATCAACTTATCCATCCATGTCTCTATAAACCTACATACCGAACTACTTATCAACTTATCCATCCGCCTATCTCTCTATCAACCTACATACCGACCTACTTATCAACTTATCCATCCATGTCTCTATCAACATACATACCGACCTACTTATCAACTTATCCATCCATGTCTCTATCGACCTACATATCGATATATCCATCCATTCATCCACCTATAAACCTACATACCGACCTACTTATCAAATTATCCATCCATCTACCTACATACCGACCTACTTATCAACTTATCCATCCATGTCTCTATCAACCTACATACCGACCTACTTATCAACTTATCCATCCGCCTATCTCTCTATGAACCTACATACCGACCTACTTATCAACTTATCCATCCATGTCTGTATAAACCTACATACAGATCTACTTATCAACTTATCCATCCATGTCTCTATGAACCTACATACAGACCTACTTATCAACTTATCCATCCATCAACATACATACCGACCTACTTATCAATTTATCCATCCATGTCTCTATCAACCTACATACCGACCTACTTATCAACATATCCATCCGCCTATCTCTCTATCAACCTACATACCGACCTACTTATCAACTTATCCATCCATGTCTCTATCAACCTACATACCGACCTACTTATCAACTTATCCATCCATGTCTCTATCAACCTACATACCGACCTACATACCAACTTATCCATCCATGTCTCTATCAACCTACATACCGACCTACTTATCAACTTATCCATCCGCCTATCTATCAACCTACATCCCAATCTACTTATCAACTTATCCATCCGCCTATCTCTCTATCAACCTACATACCGACCTACTTATCAACTTATCCATCCATATCTCTATAAACCTACATACCGACCTACTTATCAACTTATCCATCCATGTCTCTATAAACCTACATACAGACCTACTTATCAACTTATCCATCCATGTCTCTATCAACCTACATACCGACCTACTTATCAACTTATCCATCCATGTCTCTATCGACCTACATATCGATATATCCACCCATTCAACCCCCTATCAACCTACATAGCGACCTACTTATCAACTTATGCATCCATGCCTGTATAAATCTATATACCGACCTACTTATCAACTTATCCATCCATCCATCCATATTTCTATAAACCTACATACCGTCCTACTAATCAACTTATCCATTCATGTTTCTATAAACCTATATACCGACCTACTAATCAACTTATCCATCCATTTCTCTATCAACCTACATACCGACCTACTTATCAACTTGTCCATCCATGCCTCTATCAACCTACATACCGACCTACTTATCAACATATCCATTCATCCATCTATAAACCTACATACCGAATAATGTCTCTATATATTCACACAATAATCATCCATCCATCTGTCCATCCACCCATCCATCCATCTCGCTATCAATCTTCAAACGACCTAATTATCAACATATCCAGCCATTTATCCATCCATCCATCCATCTTTATATCAACATATATGATCTATGAATCCACATATCCACAGAAGATTCATTCATTTCTCTATCAACGGACACGCCTACCTATGTATACCCACCGAACAACATAGCCATCCGTCCATTGATCAATATTTAATCAATACATTCATGTATGAAACAGAATTGAATACAACAGGACGCATTCTATTCCTTCCGATTAAACCCTGATGGTTGGTGGCTGAAGTGCTTTATAAGAACAATGTTTTATATGTTTTAAATTCGCTCACTCTATGTTCTCCCCTCTTAATACTCTGATTCGCAATACATATTTACTACGTTTTAAATAATTATTGGCCGTGTTATGCAACACATGTGAATATCAGGCGGCAGCGTAATCCCCTTTGTGTACGTATGCAGCAGAAATCCGATTTGTGTGCTATATCTGAGTATTACGAAGAGTCAATCTGCTTCGGGCAGATTCCAAAGTTGGCTCCGTCTGGTTTGTTATACGGCATCGCACGTATTCTATTCATGTAACACCAGGAGTGTTATCTTATTTCACTCTTCTTTCATCCAAAATAGCAGAAAGAAACGCCGTAACAATTGCATTCAAGCAGAAGGGGACTACTTTGGAAAAGATCATTAAACATTGAAGTAGAGCAGCCGTGTCGAAAATGTGGCTCGCAATGATAGCTGTGCATTTCCTTTACTTCCTGCCTTCCCCAACCCCCAACCTCTCACTCACTGGAATCAAACTCCGTTCCATTTGCTTATTTGTCTCTGACCTGCGAGTGGCGTATCGTCCAATGTCTCTCTCGAAACCATGTACCTCTACGAAAAGAAAGTTTCAAGGAGGATGGGAGGATGCATTTGATGATAACATTAAATGTATGATGTGTTCGCAAGTATTACGAGGAAACGGTTGTATAACATAAAACAGCATTGTACTATATGTCACGCACGAAACATTAAAAGGTGAAGTATTATGATTATGATTATTATTATTATTATTATTATTATTATTATTATTATTATTATTATTATTATTAAACTATGAGATTACCTGTAAATATTTTAACTGTTGTAGCCGTTATTCTAGACGTCAAAATCTTGATTATCAATTTTTTTGCAAAGTTATCAAGGGTGATATTGATTGTGAGTCTATCATAAACAATATCAGCCTTCGTATTCCTTCAAAAGGTTTCAGATTTCAAAAAAAATTTCATAACAAAAATTCAAAATCACTTTCTCCAGTCTGTAGATGCATAAAATATGCCAATTTACATAGGCACAATTTAGATCCCTTTAAGGTATAGTTTCGTTTTGATTATTAGTATTTACTGTTCTTGTTCTCAATTTTATTTATGTATGCTTTCGTTTATTTAAGATATTATTTATTTGTTTTTGCACCTTTGTATCTTCTGTTTGTGTATTATCCTGAACTATAATTGGCCTCTGACTGTTGTTCAGCACACAAATATTAATAATAAATATTAATAATAAATAAATAAATAAATAAAAATAAATTATCTCTGTACGTCGATCCTTTTTCAGCAGATGTACGAATAATACCGTTAGATCTTCAATTTAAACTCACAGATTTACAATGTGATGTTAAATGAAAGCTAGATGTAAGGACTTGACAAATGTTGAACTTTTCAAATCTTTGCCAAAAAATAAATATCCGAATTTTCGTTTTTTCTCTTGCTCTGTTGAAGCCATGATCGCTACAACTTACGTTTGTGAAAAATTATTTTGAACAATGAAAATAATAAAAACCAAATTTAGATCACTACTGACAGAAAATACCTTCGTGATCAACTACGACCGGCAGTAAGTGACATAATTCTTAATTTTGAAACTCTGTCGCAGAGACATTCTGAAAACAATTAATAGGTTGTGATAATGTGTCCTATGGTTTTTTGTTCATTTCTTTCTTCGTTACACGTACTAACCATTAGTTTGTAACCTTATACTGTATAAAATTATATTTAAGTGCCTGACATAAGGAAAATGAAATCCGTTAATAAGTCAGACAGTTGCTTTACTTCCCCTTCGGGTGTCCGCCTCCCTCCATAGGTGCTATGCATGTTGCAGGTTACACAGTGGCTCGGCGCACGATGACATTTTCGCCATGGCTGAAGTAGAGTAATAAACAGCTGAGAAAAAAATCAGTCTCAGTCTTTCATGATCGTATACAGTACTACCATCTCTGTAGCTGAAGTCAAAATCACTCATTGGTCCCGAAACATAGTCTACTTGCTTTTTCGTCACTAGAAAAACACATAAAGTTAATAAATTAATGTTTTATTTACCGGTGTGTTGTTGCCCTACTCGAATCAGTGGCGATTTCTTCATGAAGGATATGAGGATGATCCTACAGTTTAATTTCGTGCGTCTGAGGATAGAAAACAGCTCAATTACAGATTTTGATTTTCAATGCGTCCCGACGTAATAATTTCCTTTAAGCTTCCAATTTCTGTCGTGAGTTGTCGCCACTGCACAACTCAGAAATAATTTCCGAGGAACCATCCAAATATCTTACAGCAAACGGTTTTTTCTAGCAGTGAAGTTAAGGGACAGAAAAGGGTGCGGAGTGCGGGGTATGGCTTTAACGCGTTTGAGGATATGACCGTGTATCCTAATACTACGACCCTCCTTTCTGGGTGATGGAGACCCTATCAGAGAATACAATAAAGATTTTCAAGTACCCTTATACCTTCTTAAATGCAGTTCATTGGTCATTTTCAAAGAAGAGAAGAAATGAAATAATAAATAATTTAAAATGATATAATATAAAAAATAAAATTAATAAAAAATAAAACTACATAAAATGAATAAAACAAGCTATAATAAATACAAGAATTAACAGGACTTTCAGATGACAGGACAGCCGAAAAAATATCTGAAATTGTATTTGATCATTTAAAAAAAAATTAACTATAGCATGAAATTAATTGCGCAAACGTACGACAATCACGGATTTTAACAATCATAAATTTGTATATATATGATCTAGTACTTTACACTCGACGAAATATCGACAATTATTCATTAGTGGCCAATATACATGATCATGAAATTAGAAATAGTGAACAAATTAATATTCTATATTGTAGATTACACAAGAGCAACACAAACTTTTTAATTATGGAGATGAAATTATATAATAAGCTCCCAAGTCAATATTATAAATTACCAATCAATAGCTTCAAAACTAGATTTTACAATTGGTTATTAAATAATCCTTTTTATTCTGTTGCTGAGTTTTTCAACTCAAATTTGTATGAAATTATATTTTAATAAATAAGTTTAATTGCAATTTAGTTTTCTTTAATTTAAAAGTTTCAAATTATTTCATGTTTTCATTGTATTATTTAAATGTTACTGTTTATTTTCTTAGTGGTTTTTTTAATGTATTTATATGTTTTTCAATATATTCTGACGAAGCCTAAAACTGTATGTCTAATGGCCAAATAAATTTAATTGAATTGAATTGACGGCGCATCGGTAAATATCGGGCAGTACAATGGTTTAGGAGCCATCTTCGCAACTAAAAAGGGGCAGAGAATCAAATTCACTACAAACAAATTGCCAGTTCCAGAATGGTAAGTCAAAGGCTAACACAGGCCTAGTTGTATTGATTTTTCATGCTCTATTATTATTATTATTATTATTATTATTATTATTATTATATTATTATTATTATTTTATTTATTTTATTTATTTATTTATATTTATTTAATGTGCTGTAGAACAACCAGTGGCCAATTACAGTTCAGCACAAATATAACTAAAACATAAAACAAAAATAATTATTACACATATATATAATTACAATTAATTACAATAATGAAGATGAATGGATAACTAACAATACT